>NW_027069630.1:712362-910476 GCF_002906115.3 Quercus suber | reverse complement strand
TTAATGGTTTGCATTATGGACTCAAATTTAGCTGCATGAGTCGCATATCCAGCTTTCAGGGCCAATGCCTTTAGAATCGGGTCATCAAAGTGTGTGTTGAAATTGCTAGCAACATGTCGAAGGCAATATCGATGAAATACCCGTTCTGTTCCATCCTGACCTCTAGGCCACTCTCGAATGGCACATTTGATACCTTTATGTCGATCAGAAATAATGCAAATGCCCTGGTTAGGTATGACATGCTCTATCGAAGTCCTTAGACACTCTAAAAACCACCCCAACTAGCCCCTGACTCTTTGTCCACAACAGCGAAGGCAAGAGGTAAAACCTTTTGGTTAGCATCGGTTGTCATTGCAATCATCAATACCCCTTTGTATTTACCATACAAATGAGTCCCATCAATACTGATCACCGGCCTGCAATATTGGAATGCAGCAATGCATGGAGCGAATGCCCAATATACATAGCGCAGTAACGCAGTACCTTCGACTGGCCTAGGTATGGTGTGATAGTTGTACTGGTACCCGAATCCTGATCCAAGTATGCCAATAACAACTTTCGCAACCTTTGGTAAGACTCCTCCCAATCCCCAAATATCTTAGCAATTGCCTTTTGTTTTGCATCCCATACTTTATAGTAAGAAAGCTCATGATTATACTTAGTATGTATGATCTCCCAGAGCTCATCAATACGAGCAGTGTGCTTTTTTCGCAATTTTTCCACAATTTCTGATGCAACAAAATTAGAATCCATCATTCTACCGTCTCTACGCAAGCCAAAGGGTATACAAGTGTGTGGACCCACATAAGACGTGACCATCCACAGACCATTAAGTTTAGCCTTCATATATGCCCCAACGTACCACTTGCAATTGTCGTCAACACATGCAGCGCACAATTTAGTTGGGGTCGACCTTCGGATTCTAAAATTTCTATTATGACTTGCTGCGTATATTGTCAATGCACGCTTCACCGCCTGTTTATTTGCAAAAGTCAATCCTTTACAAAAATTCATCCCATCTTCCCAAGTAGAAACAAATGGTATCTGAAGACGTGAAGGATCAACCATATTTTCCCAAGTATTTTCGTAGAATGACTCAGCAGGAGGTCTGTAAGTTGTGGTCGTATTTGTATCATGGTGGATGCCAATATCATCGTCTGCAACACCTTCATCGTGGTACTCCATATTTTCCTCTTCAAAATTCGGAACGACTTCGTGGTCATCTACATCGATCTCAAAGTCGCCTCGCTCAACCATCTCTTCGAACTCATCTACACCATCACTATTTTCACCATCATTCACAGCAGGATTTTCGTCTTCGTCTTCTCTTCCTCTTCTAAATGTGTTTCTTGAGGATGGAGGGTTTCACCAATATTGGCAACATTACCTTGAAATGGGAGCATATAACCGCCCACAACATGATCTTCATCTTCGTCTTCCTCCTCTAAATGTGTCTCTTGAGGATGGAGGGTTTCACCATATTGCCAACATGATCTTGAAATGGGAGCATATAACCTCCCATTGAAGAATTCATTGTATACCCTCCCATTGAAGAATCCATTGTATACCCACCCATTGTATACCCTCCCATTGTAGTGCATCCATCATCTAGGGTTGTAAATTGTAAAGACGTAGTTGTTTCTTGCACCACCTCATTATCAACTTCTGCACTTGCCTCCAAACTTACGTACAACTCAGCAGCATTTACTTGGGGCATTTTCTGTATCCTATTAAACATCATCTTTACATGTTTGTCTTCTTTGATGCCATATACCCGTAATTTATCCGTTCATGAAGGACTTCTTGTGGGTAACGATAAATAATCTTGATATCATACCAAGCACGATTCAAATTCAATTCGCCCATGATTTTGCTCTTCAAATCATTCAACGTCTTCAACTTACGACGTACCATCATGTAGTAGCATTGGATACCAGGCCCTCTAAACGGGATTCCATCAATCTCATCAGGATTATCAAGGGGTCCACCGAAGTATACATTTATATCAATATTCTTCAAAGATTGTGAACCTATTAAAAAGTCAAGTATAGTATGTTAGTGACATATTTTATCTCTTTCATTTAACATCAATTACAAAACTTTTTCTATCTACTCAAAATACAAAAATTACAACTTCTCACGCCACAATTGCATACACTCACCCCACATCACATACAATTCTACTGGCGCAATCATTATCATTTCGTACTCAAACAATGAAAAAACTAAAGACAAAACTCACCCCTATTACAAAATTTTAACTAAGCTCTAACAAAAATATAAATAAAAATATCAAACCAAACAACAAAAGTAATGAGGATGTGCAAATGAATGAGTGCAATTATGTAACATCATTATTCCATATATAATTTCAATTTTTAGGTATATTAGAGTCTAATTCTAATTGGGTCCAAGAAAAATACAACTCTAGCCCCCTCCATCAAATCTGCCCAAATGAACAAGTTATTGATTATTTAGTTGTTAAAGAAATGTAATATTTTTTTTTACTTATTACAAATAGGACATGAAAGTTGCATTATGTCCATTTTCCTTTGATCAACTTATTAATTATTTAAAATATATCATTATTACTAATATTTTTTACTTTATTTTTCACATAAAGTAAAATCTTATGATTATCGATTCGATTCTATGATTTACTCTATAAGGACCTCTTCTAGGTCCTGTTTAGGATCTCAATTTTAATAACCTTGGTTTTACTTCTAAATTACAAATATCTACTAGAAACATATTCATATAGATAATGTTTAATAGATCATGTTTAGGATCTCAATTCTAATTTATTCATAAATGTTTTTTTCATTATAAATATCTACTACAAAGGTATTCATATAGCTACGAAAACATTTGAAAAAGATCCAAAAAAAAAATAATAATAATAATTGACCAATTAATTGAATCTTAGAGGGATATTTTTTTGTCTTTAAAGTATTAAAATGGCTATTTGGATAAATTTTTTTTTTTTTTTGTAATTTAGTAATAAACAAAACATATTATAACGTTTGACATAGCAAATATTATTTTTAATAATTTCATTGCTAGATTAGTTGTTATTATAACGTTTGACTAAAATAAACAAATAATTATACTATTTATAAAAAGTATTGAATTTTACTTAAGTTAAAATATTTTTGTATTAATGAAATAACATAGAGCAGAGGGGTTCATAAGACATTACAAAAAAAAAAAAAATCAATTATACATTTAAAGTGCTACATATATATATATATATATATATATATATTAACTGGTTACTACGAACAAATATTTTTATTACGAAATGTCATGACAAATTCAATACAAGCAAAACTTTCTAAAACAGTTATACATATATTAAACAACCAACAAGAGAGTGAGGAGACCCTTACCTGACATGAGGATGTGCAAATGCACTATTGGATTGTATGAGAGTGAGAGGGAGACTACAATGATCAGTTTGTATGAGAGTTTAGAGGGAAGTATTGTTCTGCTCTGTAGAATGAGTATGAGAGTTGAGAGAGGAGTAATGCAGAGTAAGAGAGGATGAGTTGAGAGAGAAGCAATTATTGTTGGAGTTTCAGCCAAGTGACATAAAGAAGTCACGGGCCAGCTACTGTGAATTGTTCATGCCAGAGAATAAAGCAAAACTGTGAAGACTACTCCAGGCCAGCTAGTGTGCATATAAAAAGGGCTGAGGGCTGCCTGTCAGTGACATGACCGGATGGGACCGGACGTTGTAGGGTGTAGACAGATCTCGAGTTTCTGAGACTCGAGATCTACATGGCAGCCAGGTGGCATCCACACAGATCTCGAGTTTCTGAGACTCGAGATCTATGTGGATGCCACCTGGCTGCCATGTAGATCTCGAGTCTCAGAAACTCGAGATCTGTGTGGATGCCACCTGGCATCAGGCCACGTCAAACCATAAAAACCGAGCTTTAGAGGGTCGAGGTATGACGTGGAAGTCGAGTCTCTGACGCTCGAGGTGTTACTAAATTAAATAGTTTCCAAACCGGGCCAACTAACTAAATAGTTAGAGAAAAAAAAATACTTACCTATTTCCACCTATTTCGCTGGTTATAGACTTAGAATTTATAAATTTTTTTTTTATTGGACCTCGAGTGTTAGAAACTCGATTTTTATGCCAATATCTAGCCTCTCAAACTCGAGGTGCTACTAAATAATATAGTTTCAAAACTGAAACTACTAACTAGATAGTTTGAGAAAAAAAAATAGTTAGCTATTTTGGCCTGTGAGTGTTAACTGAAATATTGAGACGTATAATTTCCCAAAACTAAAAAGTTTGGAAGGTTGGGTACGGAACCACTTGGGGTTGGTTTGGGATTTGATGTGCGTTACATACGTGTGTTCCATACATTTGGACGGTGACAGGCTATCAGCAAAGCAAATTAGTGTCTCTCCGTGAAGAAAGAAAAAATCTCCTACAAATTAGTATTACACGATTTTTTTTTTGTCACAATTGTGATGTGATAAAATATAATTATTAAAAAAACAATTGTAAGCTCATTTTTTATTTGTAAATGATAGTTTAAAAGATAATTATTTATAGTCCGTCCAAATTATAATAAAACTTCGTAGAATAATTTGTGAACTTAAAGCCATTCTCTATTAATTAGTGCTTATTTGCAAGGACGAAAAAATATATCCTATTCTGAGTGTATGTTTTTTCTCCCTCATAATGAATAGACCCATCAATTATGAGAAATTTCTATTAATTGGCAACGAAAAAATATACCCTTTTTTTCTCACTCACAATTGGTAGACCCATCAATTCTGAAAAAGAAGAAGCATATACGCTATGCAAAGAATATCTTTTGTCCACAAGGATGGAGTAGACACGGATGAACTATTTGGGGATGGGGATTGATTTCACGGATTACGTCATAAGATATGATAAGAACTTTTTAGATTCGTGAAAAGAATGACTACTTTTATGATGACTTATGATTCACGATGCACTCTTTACATTATATAATAATAATAATAATAATAATAATAATAATATATAATAACATTTGATCTTTGTGAACAATGTGAAGGGTGTTTTACAATTACACACTATCCAAATAAAGTTGTTCGTACAAATTTAATGAATTATTAACATTTTTTTTTTCTTTTTGGACATTTGAGTTTAAGTTCAATAAATTGAGGGATGTAAAAGTAACTTTAAAAGTCTTTTCAATCCATTTATAATAATTGCCACAAAACTTATGTTTCATAAGAAAAGAGAGGAATAAATAAATATGGATAGTTTTTATTTCATACCGGTTTGTTGTATACAATCATAAACACACATTTTTTTGCATTGAAATTTTTTGATTCATAATAATATTTGTCCCCAAAGTTTAGGGGATGCTTCATAGGCAGGAAGAGTGGAATAATATGACTATTCTTATACAACTTATAAATAAATCTGGACAATGTTTATTTTATATTGGTTGTTGTATATAATTGTAAACACACTTTTTTTCCGCAATTTATTATTATTTTTTTTTAACTGAAGTTACTAGGATTTACTCTAAATATTTATTGGTAAAACTTATTACACACTAGTGTGTAATACATACAAGTAATCATGTGCAAACTCTTGGACACATGTTGCTTTTTTTACTGCTACATAACCCATTATGCAATAATTGATACATACCAGTATACAAGAGAAGTGTAGAACATTTCCCCAATACTAAAATCTAGAATTTAATTTAGGAAATCATAAGTACAATTTTAGTGTTATCTATACTACTATTTAAGGAGTTTTTCTTACTTGAAATTTTTAAATTTAATACCCAAAATACCCTCAAATTTACCAATTTGTAAAGCTTAAATAATAGTAGAATTAAATATGTAAAATTATTAATTTAAAAACTCATAAATTTTAATTAAATATACACTTATGTGGATATAATCTGCCTAATATTTATTATGTCTTAATCTAGACAACTCACACACTGACTGGACCCTTATCTACATATATATATATGATGTACCTACCAAAAGTACCCAATCAGTATATCTTTTTTTTTTTTTCTTTTTTTTTTCTTCACTGTGTATCCTTAAAACTTTCAATCAGAAATTAATTACTGTTCGCAATGGATGGACCCTAGAGGGGTAAATCGTTGGCCAAGGGAGTTTGTTCAAAGTGCAGGTACTTGAAATCGAATTGAAGAGCACACCTAAGCGAACCTAAGACAAACACTTTGAGACTAAGTACCCAACCACTTGACCCACCTGACTTCCCAATCAGTATATCATTTATTTAACTTTTCCTTCTTTCTGAATGGCGAATGGTCTTACATTTTAGTGATGATGCTGACGCTAATGATTGTGACCCAAATCTTGTTGTTATAAAGTTATAAAGTTGCTTATAGCTATAGAACACTAAGCTTATTTCCTTTAATTTATTTAATTTTTTAGCTTTTTTTTTATATTATTTACGGATTTTATTATACCTTTTTATGCTATTTATATTCATATTATACTATTTAACTAACTTTTAATTATTTTTTCTAGACTTTTTTTAAAAAAAAATTGATAAGACATTGGACTCCTTTTTTTCTATTTCTATATATATTCATTTCAATTCTTTTCGTCCCCTGTTTTTCTCACTCATACACACACCATAAAAACAAACAAAATAGAACAAAACAAACCAACATTTTAAAACTACCATCAGCAAAAGCAAAAAGAGCGTCCAGCCACACTCTTCTCTTTCTATCATCTCAATCCAAGCAATTCTTCAAAATTCACGCAAACTTTTTTCACTTTCTTTGATTTCATTGTTCTCAATTGAATTGAATTCAAATTCAATTCAATTCTTATGATCACAAAACAACAACAAACAACACAAAAAAAAAATGAGACAAATAAGCAACAGCCATGCTTGGGAATGGAGGTACTGGAATTTTATCTGAGACTTGCAATAAATGAGAGAGAAGGACACAATTGACCAATCACACAATTGACCAATTCACGATGCACCCTCTACATAATAATAATAATAATAATAATAATAATACGGTAGATAATAACATTATCTAATCAGCTTTTGGCCTTTTTGATCTTTGTGAAGGGTGTTTTAAAAGAGTAGTTCTTTTAAAATTACACACTATCCAAATAAAGTTGTTCGTACAAATTTAATGAATTATTAACATTTTTTTTTCCTTTTGGACATTTGAGTTTAATTTCAATATATTGAAGGATGTAAAGTAACTTTAAAAGTCTTTTCAATCCATTTATAATATTTGTCCACAAAACTTAGAGGATGTTTCATAAGAAGAGTGAGGAATAATTTGACTGTTTTTATACTACTTATAAATAAATATAGATAATGTTTATTTCATTTTTGTTATATACAATTGTAAACACATATTTTGTGCACCGAAATTTTTATAATATTTGTCCCCAAAGTTTAGGGGATGCTTCACAGGCAAAAAGAGTGAAATAATATGACTATTCTATACAACTTATAAATAACTATGGAGAATGTTTATTTTATACTAGTTGTTGTATATAATTGTAAACACAAATATTTTTGTGCAAAATTTTTTTGAATTGACGTCACTAAGATTTTCTCTATAAATATTTATGGATAAAACTTATTACACACTAGTGTGTAATGCATACAAGTGATTATGTGCATTGCACATAACCCGTAGACACTTATGTAGCAAAACTTATCCCTAACATTAATATCCAAAATTTAATTTAGGAAATTTTGAGTACAATTTTAGTGTTATTATCACTTATGTGGATATACACTGCCTAATATTTATTATGTCTTCATCAAAAATAAAAAAAATTATTATGTCTTACTTTTTTTTGAGAAAGATTATGTCTTAATCTAGACGACTCACTCATTGACAGAACTCTTATGTCTTATCCACGTATACCTACAAAAACTACCCAATCACGATATCATTTATTTAACTTTTCCTTCTTTTCCTAATGGTCTTGCATTTCAGTGATAATGCTGACGCTAATGATTGTGACCCAAATGTTCCTGATAAAGTTATAGGACCTCCTCTTATCTTATCTTATGAGTTTTGGATGAATTTATTTCTTTGATTTATTTAATTTTTAGCTTCTTTTTAATACTGTTTATAGGTTTTATTATATATTTTTTTTGCTATTTATAAGATATTGTTTATAAATTTCACTGTATTTTTATTATACGATTTAACTAACTTTTAGTTCTATTTTCTGCACACAATTTTTTCAGTTTTAACTATATACTGCTCCGAACCTTAGTTTGTTTCTATATATGTTCGTTTCATCCTCTGTTGTTCTATCATACGCCCACGCCATAAAAACAAAACAGAACAAAACAAACCAACATTTTAGAACTACCATTTGCAGAAGCGAAAATAGCGTCCAACCACACTCTTCTCTTTCCGTCACCTCAGTCCAAGCACTTCTTCAAAATTCACGCAAACCTTTTTAACTTTCTTTGATTTCATTGTTCTCAATTGGATTGAATTCAAATTCAATTCTTATGATCACAAAACAACAACAACAACAACACAGAGAGAGAAAAAAAAGGAGACAAAAGCATAAGCAACAACCATGCTTGGGAATGGAGTTATTGGGATTTTATCTGAGACTTGCAACAAATGGGAGAGAAGGACACCACTGACCCCATCACACTGTGCTCGACTTTTACACAGTGGACGAGGAGGTACAGCAACTGGGGTTGCTCGCATTATTGTGCAGCCATCAACAAAGCGCATCTATCACGATTCCCAGTACGAGGATGTTGGGTGTCAAATTTCAGATGACTTGTCACAATGCGGTCTTGTCGTGGGTGTTAAACAACCTCAGGTAACTGTTTGTTTCTGAAGAAAAAAAAAGAACCCATTTGGCTAATGTATAATTATGCCAGTTTTTATCTAAATTTTGCAAGTTTGGATTATTGTTTGGTTTAGTTGGAGATGATTCTTCCTGATAGAGCTTATGCCTTCTTCTCTCATACACACAAGGCCCAAAAAGAAAACATGCTTTTACTAGATAAGGTAATCTCCTATGAATATCTATTTCTAAAAGTAGAATCTACTTTACATAACTCTTACTTTTGCGGAATCTAGAGGAGAGTCTCCTTTGAATATCTATTTGTAAAATGTGAAATCTACTGTACAAAACTCTTATGAATATCTATCTATCTGTAAAAGGGAGAATCTACTTTACAAAACTGTCACTTTTGCGGAATCTAGAGGAGATACTCCTAAGAATATCTGTTTGTAAAGGTAGAATCTGCTGTACAAAACTCTCACTTTTGTGGAATCGAGAGGAGAAAATCTAATGCGTATTGGGTATATATAATAACCCTCTCACATGGTTCATATTGATGTGAGAGGGTGGTTACATATGCCTGAATCCTGATACACCATATACCATCTTGTCTAGGAAAGGTGACAATTGCTTATACTGACTCTCCTTTTACACACTCACATGTTATGTAGATACTAAATGAAAGGGTGTCATTATATGATTACGAGCTTATTGTTGGGGATCATGGGAAAAGGTTGCTTGCATTTGGAAAATATGCCGGTAGAGCTGGATTAATTGACTTCCTACACGGTTTGGGACAGAGTATGTTTTCATTACCTTTTCCAAATGTTGCAGCGTTGGAATTTTCTGTTGTTTTGAGAATGCCTTGCTCCGTTGCCATTAAAATCCTCCGTTTTAATTGATTAAAGAAGGCTGTGGGCTATAATTTGAAATTTCCTATGTCATATATATCCGACCTTAGAAACAGCTAGCACGTGCTCTAAATTTATTTATATGATCTCATTTAGTTTATGTTGAATTTTGACCAAAACTTTCTTTCAACAGGATATCTAAGCCTTGGATATTCAACACCTTTCCTCTCACTAGGTGCATCTTACATGTATCCTTCCTTGGCTGCTGCCAAGGCTGCTGTAATTTCAATTGGTGAAGAAATAGCAACTCATGGACTGCCGCCAGGAATCTGTCCATTGGTCTTTATATTCACTGGCTCAGGAAATGGTACTATGAACATTACAAGTGGCTCTCCTTTTTGGTGCATCCATACTGTTTCTATTGAAAATTAGAAGTTTCTCTATCATTGAAATGGATTGCGGGGTATACACTTAGTTTGCATGATGATATGTAAAGTTCTCCTAAGTACTATTGATCATAACTTCTAAATACAAATATCAACACATTTTGGTTTTTGTATTCATATGATATGTTGAAATACTTTTTATTCCTATTTATGTTACCAACTTTTGTAAGTGATTTTATTTGTAAAACTCTATTATATTTGATTTTTACATCACACTTTTAATTATCTTTTACATATTTTCTTTTGTAGTTTCTCTGGGCGCACAAGAGATATTTAAGCTTCTTCCTCACACTTTTGTGGAACCAAGTCAACTTCTGGAGCTATTTGGGGTGGTAAGTTTCCAGCATCATATTTGTTGTTAAAAATGTTCATCTAATTGTGCAGCATAGGCAGGATTGCATAAGCCCACGGTTCATTTCATGAAACTTTACAATGTGAATCCCTATTGCTCCTGACTCACCTCTTTATGTTGACCCTATACTGAAGTAAATAATGCATCCAAACCTTGTTTCCTCAAGGTGTAGGATCAGAGAGTTGACTGGATTCGATGTTTAGCTTTAGCTGTTTCTTTTTCTTCCCTGACCCCAGAACGAGGCGTGGTCCAAGCACTGGCCAAAATGAAGGTCAAGCAGGGTTTTCGAGAGATTAAATTTGGGAATTGTTTACAAATCTATCACCAGTAAAGGAAACAATATCCTCTGTATCGTTTTCTTATGAACTTTCTGAAATATTATCTATCAGATTCTGGTTGACAAACTTCTCCTTTGATTTCTCTATTCCTATGGTCTGCAGACAAGGCATCTGCACTTCAAACATATTGTCTACCTGTACATATATTGTCACTAAAATGAGTCCAGAAAATTATACTAAGTAATCAGTAAAACTAGCATGATATTATGTTTAAATGCTGGAATTTGTTATTCGTCTAATTATTGATTTAGACTACATTGAATCTAACTATATACACAGTAGAAACTTCCATGTTTATAGATAGTAGAACATATGATAAAAAAGAGAGAAGAAGGACATGGATGGTTTATATAAAAATTTTCAACATCAAATGAAAGTATCTTCGCATTTCTGCTTCATCTTGTCAACTACTTTGCAAGGCTTGGGAGGGCTTTGGCATGATGTCCTAAATATATGAGCTAGCAGTTACCATATTTGTTTTCTGGAAGTTGCAGTAACCATCAAAGGTCAACTGTCACAAGTTGATTATTGTTTTTAGTTTTTGTTGGAAATTGAAGAAATCAGTCCAAATGAAGAGGAGTAATTAAAGGTGCATGTTTCATGAAACCTTCTGTAGGGTATGAAGAATATGGGTAATAATTTGGATATTAATTATAAATATCAATAAATATTCTTATCTGAAATCCAGAAAATAGCCAGTAAGAAAAAGAAGACAGAGAAGACTCTATTTCTAACTAGTTCGTTTTGATTAGGGTGGCACAAAGTCTTGGGCCCCAACACCCTCTACACTAACCTTGGTGCAAATTTTAATTTGAAATTCATTTTTATTCTGAATTTTAATCTTGGCTGTCTTTTTAATTTGATCAATTCATTCTGACACTTATTTTTAAGCATAAAAAATATTGAAAATTTTCTTTTTGATCAGGGTAGGGATCTCAATCAACCTGCACGGACGTCAAAGAGAGTTTTCCAAGTTTATGGTTCTGTTGTAACTTGTCAAGACATGGTTGAACATAGAGATGCCACAAAAGTGTTTGACAAAGTGAGTTACAGACTTTTTTTTTGGGGGGGAGGGGCACTGGGGAGGGGTTTCTTCAATCTGATTTCTTATTTATCATTCTAATCTTTTTATCTATCCACCTCATGTATGAAATTTCAATGACACGATCACATTGTTGCATGACAAATAGATATGAAGTACATGTGATATGAAGCTACTACACTTATCTCATCTTTGCACATATCAGATAATACCAAAACAAGTGCAGTAACAAATTAAAACCCAATGTAAATTATTTTTTGCACAATGAGAGCACAACAAGATTTACATGGAAGAGTTTTTAATGTGCTGGTGAAAATAATGATAGTCACACATTTTAGTAATAATAGTCACCACAAAGTTTTCTCTATCCCACTGTAACTTCATATAATAATTTTGAGAAGAAGAAGAAGAAGTAGAAGATGAAGAATAAGAAAAGAATAAAAAGGCAAGCTAGTCTGGAAAAGCAATGTAGCATCATTTTTATTAGATTTAAAAAAAAAAAAGATAGATTTAATTTAAAATGGCTCATTTGACTTGGAATAAGCCTTTCTCTGTAAAAGAAGGAAATATCAGTTCATTCCTATAACCCATCTATGATAAGAGTATTTAATCAGTAATATCAACAAATTGCAGAGCCAAAAGAATATATATATATATATATATATGAATTGAAATTATAAATAAATAAAAAATAAAAAATAAAAAAGCCAAGAGTCATGTATTGGTTGGCACCTCTTCCCCCCCCAAAAAAAAAAATCTTTTGATGAATTTGGTTGGAATAATGGAAAGGGATATTAATCAATATAATATTATTCATTATATAGAAACTTTGCATTAATTATCCCTAGATAAAGCTGTCATGGTTCTTGTGAAATTTTTTTACTTGTTCTTGAATGATTCCTCTTTGTCTGAAGTGGCTATTAATCTAGCTATGTCTGTCACAGCTCAAGCTTGTTTTCAATCAAAGACTTTGGCCTCATGTTTGAAGCATTCTTTTTGAAGTAGATTATCTTGAGAAATGCAACTAATTTCATTAGGACATGTTGCAGAGAGAACTATCTTACCTCACTGTACTTAATCTTGGAGTGCAAGCTTATCATTGTAGATTACATATCTTTCCTGAATTTTGGGCTATTTTTAAGAGGACCTACCTTCTTTAACTTCATGCAAGCTTCTATGCCCGCTATTTAATCTTGATTGAATGTTATGCATTTGCATCTTGAATGTTGGCTGAATCAATAAAGACTTCGAACAAACTTTTCAGTATTAGCTTTTCTCTGCCATTCTATCCTATCTAAAGCTCTATGTCAGCTCCTTAAGTAATATTTCCTTTTTGACTCTACTAGTGTTATATGCATCAAATTCGGTTTGGTTGTAAAATTGGGACTGCTGTGTTTTCTCTTGAAGGGAATATTGTAATGCTAAGTAGATATGACTAATGAGGACCCTAAGGCTTTGTGTACTTTTTGTGTCCCATGCATCTACCTGGTGAGAATTAAAAACTTCCTAGTCTTTTAGATCCTCATTCCTAAGATTAGTTTTGGTTGCTTAAGCCTTTCATCAAAAGGATCTCTGAAAAGTAAGATACCATTAGGATATGCAGTAAGATGACAAAAGCATCATATATAAATCCTCATGAAGAAATACCAATTAATAGCAGTTCTCCTGTACTCATGTCTTGACATGAAAGAATAAAGTTTCCACTATCACTAGCATGGAGTCTGTTTCCACCAAGGTAAATTATCTAGTCTTGCAACCCATATTTCATTTTCTCTACTTTGATACCTTTTCTATTATCCACCACTCTTTGGTCCAATGACATTGAAAACAGGCTTCTTGATGCCTATACCAAGGCCAAAAGTATTAATCATATATTTGACTTAGGTTTGATGGCTATAATGTCTTCATTTTGGATTCTTTCAGGGTTTGAAAGTAATATATATTCGGTTGTAAGTGAAAGCATTGATGCCCTTGTGAATAAATGAAGGGAAAATAGAAAAACAAAACAAAGAAGAGGGGATTATAGTTGGTGAATTTTCCATGGTCATTCTACTTTTCTTATCAGTCCTTGACATAATTGAGATTGTGACTCTCTTAAAGCATAATATACTACTCACTCTAACATTTTATCTTATTAGAGGTAGACACTTACAAAAAAAATCTTATTTTTCAGGCTGACTACTATGCACATCCAGAACACTACAATCCTATTTTCCATGAAAAAGTAGCTCCATATGCATCTGTAATTGGTGTGTAGTCCCCTTTCCTACAAATATATTGGTGCAAATTATATGCTATTGCTTTTGCTTATTATTAGTTAAAACTTGATTTAGGATTTTTGACTGCTATTAAGTTGTTAATTATCTTTCAAATATACTTTTGTTAGTGAACTGCATGTATTGGGAGGAAAGATTTCCTCGGTTGTTGAGTACCAAGCAAATTCAAGATCTCATGAGGAAAGGATGTCCACTTGTTGGAGTCTCTGACATAACTTGTGATATTGGGGGTTCCATTGAGTTTGTTAACCAAACAACATCAATTGACTCACCCTTTTTTAGGTATTTGTTTTTTCTTTTATAGTAAATTTCCTCTTTCATGCATTTTTATGTGTGTTTTCTTTTCTTCTAGACATTGTATGCCATATACTTGTAAATATCTGTGCTGTACAGTCAATGTAGACACAAGTAAAGCAAAAAAGGTGGACACAGTCCAAAAGATCATAATTCATAGGCTTTGGTAGCTTAGACGCCCTGGAAGAATGAAACTAGAATTGGTGTCTCCTTTTGCTGTCTTCCCTTCTCTAATCGCTAGGGTAACAGTTTGGAAAATGGGTGAAACAAGTGCAGAATGTTGCTATCAAGTGGCAAAGAATGATGAATCATTTGTAAGCCTTCATGATTTATTCTAATCTACAAACTAACAGATAGTCGACTACCATCTAGCCAACATAACTCCTGCTGTATCAGTTTATTGCATAAAAGCAAGAATTTGATTTTTCAAAAAGGGAGGGTTTCTCTTTGAAGTGTCCAAATCAATAAAAAATATTAAATGCTCATAAAACAAAAAAGATAAATTACATAAATAAGATCACTGCCAGTTTTGTAACCAAAATCTATCTGAAAAAAATACCAGGGGAGTATCTATAGACTATAAAATATAGTTGTTAACTCACAAGTACAGTGTCCATTAGTATCCTAGCTGCAATTTACTAAGCAAGTCAAATTCGAGGCTCTGATATAAAGTAAATATATGTAGATGTGATCTTAATATGATTTGAGGGTAGGAGGAAAAGGAGGCAGCAGACAAGGAAATGTTGTTGATTGGAGATTGGAAGGAAATCATCATTTTACTAAGAAGAGGCAATTGCTCCAGAACACCCTTATCCTATTATCCATACACTTATCCTGTAGAAGATCAAGACATTTGCAAGAAATTATCACATACGATTTCTAATGCTGCTTTCAGCCTATAGTTATTATTGAACTTTTACAAAATTTTCATTAAACCTATTCCTTTTCCCCCATAATTTCTAAAGCTTTTTAAAATCAAGTATGATTTTCTGATAAGTATAATATTAGGAAAACCTTCCCCACCTAAAAAGAGAGGAAATTTGAGAGTATGGAATGCCGTGCATTGTGCACAAGTTTTTTTTAGAAGTTAGTTATATGTATTGAACAGTTAAGATTACTCCAGATCCTGTTTCTACTGATGTTGGACATCCTGTTCATGTTTAGTTTTGTTTCACATGCTGGACTATCAATTTGCCATCTTCAATTGTAATTCTAACTACAAATATTCAACTCTAAAAGATTATTATCTGTGTTGAGGATATGTTCATTCATGGTCTCAGATACGATCCTTTAAATGATTCATATCATCATGACATGGAGGGTAATGGTGTGATATGTTCAGCTGTTGACATTCTTCCTACAGAGTTTGCAAAAGAGGTGAAATACTCTGATCCAAAAATTTCTTCTCTATTATATATAGATGTTTCCTTTGTGCATTATCTCCAGAAATATCTTGATGTCAACATTTAAATTTTTATGGTCTCAATTAACATGCCACTTAACTGTGGAAAGGCTTCTCAACATTTTGGAGACATACTATCCCAATTTGTTGGCTGTTTGGCTTCTGCAACAGATACTACAAATTTACCTGCACACTTAAGGAGAGCATGCATAGCTCATGGAGGAGCCCTTACGTCTTTGTATGAATATATTCCGCGTATGCAAAACTCTGATTCAGAGTAAGCTTCTTTCCATCTACGATTTGTAGCCTTTTCATTGGTACTATGTTTACATATGGGAAATAATTGGGGGGTCTGTAGAATTTAATCTCTGATTATAGAGCTCAAGAGCCTTGACTAAGAAGGGTACTCTGAAAATACTTGCTTTTCAATAAAAATACAAGTCCGTTGACTTGAAAAGATCTAAGTGTTAAGTTAAAGCTAAATAGAAACAAAATAGTGTCAAACTTGTAGGGAACTGAATTCATATTAAGGTCATAATTTATTATGTAAAAAAAAAAGTCCTAGACCAATAGGTCTCAAATGTATGCCTTAATTTTAAAACTATTTAGCTATCTACTTGTTTTTGCAAAAACATAACCTTAGAATATTGACTGCAGCTCTGAAGGTTCCCCTATCTCAATAATCTTAGGAAAAATTTGCTGTCTATTTTTTGTTAAAAACAATAGGCTATCTGAGAGGAGGCTTTCATTTGCATAAATTTTGAGCGCGATCTGTATGGTTTGGATGTATGGAGAGAGTAGGAAACTGAGCTTATTAGTATTAGACCTAATACACCTAAATAATATTGGAATAGACATGGTGTGTGTGTGTATAATTTTATCCTTTCAAGAAACAAATTAAATACAAAAAAGAAAAAGAAAAAGAAAAAAGCCTTAATCCCAAAGTTTTGGGGTTAGTATGGATCCTTAATAGGCTAGTGAAGGTCAGCTACATGTATTCCTATCCAATTTTATTCTATCTGAAGTTGTACCACTTGTTACTTTTTCAATTGACTATTCCTTGTTTACTAATTTTTTAATGTTATATTTGGTCTTCTTCCACTATTTGTCCTTCCCTCAACTGGAATCAACTCACTCTTTCTCTTTGATGCATTAATCGCCCTCCACTAAATATGACCAAACCAAACCATCTCAAGTGACTTTCCAGTCTCCCTCATTATTTCATCAATAACTCCTTTCTTTAAGCAAATTTCCTTATTTTGAATCATATCTTTCTTTGTATTTCCATTTGTTTATTTTAACATTCTCATTTCAGTTTTAATTACATTGATACCATTGTCTTTAAATTGGAATTTCAAGAATTTCAAAATGTTAACAAATGTTACTTGTATATTCCAATAATTTTCTAAGACTGAGTTTGAATAACTTTTAACAGAGAAGAATAAACCATTTTTTAAAAATCTTTTTATTGCAATTCCCCTTTTAAACTACAGCTAAAGTTCTATGTGCTTCCAATTCAATTGGCAAAAATTATTTTCAGATATATCCTAATGAGGATATAATAGAATGCAATAGTTGTCCGCCCTAACTTGTGAATTAAGTCCGTGCATTTGAGTGTCCAACAAAACTGCCTTTGGAAACTGATTTTTCTTACTGTGAAGTCAGTGTCTGTTCAGACGATTTTGCTTTTGTCTTTTGTGCAGATCTTATTCAGACCAGACCAATTGATTTGACATATAATTTGTATCATAATCCATGGAGAGATATATATGCACGTTCTAAGTTCTGTAAAATGTTTCTCATCCATTTTAGTTGTGATTCTGTCTTTTTCTAAATATTCATGAATTCTCTTTTTTGATTTTCAGGGAAATATCAGAAGATACAGAAAATTGCCACTCTTACAAGAAGAAGTACAGCATATTGGTAGGTTCTTCAGTTTAGTTTAGGTTTTTGGCTATTCATTCTATTTTTAATGCCAAATGTTAGTTCTTGGCTCATGCAAAATGGTGTTGGGTTCCAAAGTCATGTGAATTAGGTTAGATATCGGTTATATCATTCTAATAATTGCAGTTGTTAAAGTATCTCCTCATCTAAATTTCTGAACATAACTGGCAGGTATCTCTGAGTGGTCACTTATTTGATCAATTTCTGATAAATGAGGCCTTAGATATTATTGAAGCTGCAGGTGGCTCCTTCCACTCAGTTAAATGTCAAGTGGGTCAGAGTGTTAATGTCAAGTCATACTCAGAACTTGAAGTAAGTAGATTTTTATATTCCCATTTAGTTTGGAAGATCGAATTGGAACTTTGTTAATGGAATGTAACAAGTTTTCAAATTCCTTTTTCACTTTGTTTTACATTGTCAAGCGTGAGTTGTCTTTGAATTGCATTCCATTGTTGCATGTGAAATGTGTGAAATGTGGTTAAACTATTTACGAATGAATACCTCTTACTATTGTACTCAAAGATCCCAGGCTAAAGCTGAGCAATAGCTCATATCTGCCATTTGATTTGGTACCTTATTGATGCATAGAAAATTATAGCATAGTTTCTACTGTAACTGAAACAGCATAATAGCCACAGAAAATAGAGCACATCTATTTGAATTTTCCAGAACTCCACTGGCTTGAGAAAACCTTGAATCCTTATGTAATTTTATTGTAATAATCATCTTGATACCAAACTTTATTTCAGTTGAAAATTTATATAGTAAAGCTTGAAAAAACCCTGGTTTGTGTTGTACGCAAAATTAGGCTAGAATAATTAAAAAAGGAAAATTTGAGAAAATCTCTGAAATTAATATTTCTGTAAACATCCCAGAATTGACAGTACTCTTTTAAAACAAAAATTATAATAGGAGGAAAATTTTCCATAAATGGAAAAAAGCCAAAACAGAGGTCTAAACATTGGAAACTGGCCACATGGTTTACTTTCCAGTCATCAGATTTTATGCAATACTGGTGCCATGGATTTCTTTTCTACTTTTTTACTAACCACACTTTTATATTGGGACTTCTAGTTATATCAATTACTTTTTCTTTGATAGAATAAACAAATCAATTACTAATAGTATTGAACATTTGCAAAACTTCGAATGTATATGTTAAATCATTCAAGCACCAATATAAACATAGTTAAAATGAGTGAAGCCTAGCCTCATGGGCTGGTTTTTAATCTTATTCTAGTCCAGAATGTAAGAATATAAAGGGAAGCATCAAAGGAACCCACTAAATTTTCTCTATATAGATCAACTTAGCTTAAGTATCTATACTCAAAGATGCATCTTTCTCTTTCCTACTTCAGTTTATCAATCCTTTTTATTTTTGATTCCTACCCAAGAAAGTATTCATAGATTAAATATCTTCTTATAGAATTGTTTATTGTATTGGACAGGTTGGTGCTGATGATAGGGTAGTGCTGGATCAAATTATTGACTCTTTAACTTCTATAGCTAATCCAAATGAAACATCTGCGAATCAAGAAAAAAATAAGATGTCACTGAAGGTTGGTAAAGTCCAAGAGAGCGACATTAAGAAGGGACATAACACAGAAAGGAAGACTGCAGTTCTTATTCTTGGGGCAGGGCGTGTCTGCCAACCAGCTGCCGAGCTATTAGCATCATCTGGAAGGTTTTCATCTCACCAAGGGTATAAAGCATGCCTGGAAGATGATTCTGAAGGGCAGAATGATGTTCAAGTTATTGTTGGATCTCTCTACCTAAAGGATGCGGAAGAGGTATTACTGACCAAAAAGCTTTTACCTTTGTGCAAATATTAGCTTCATCAAATTCTGTAGAGTATAAATTTTTCAGCTATTGATTAAGGGGGAAAAAGTTTTCCAGTTTGATATACATGAATGCAATACTGGCATACATGTATGAATACTGTCTTAATACAATAGAGTGTATATACATGCATATTTATGTGTATTTTCATTGCATATAAACCATTTGATATTTATAGTGAAGGATTGGATGCAGATCATTGAAGGAATTCCTAATGCAACAGCCATTCAGCTTGATGTGATGGATCATGGAAATCTTTTTAAGTATGTTTCACAGGTAGGTTCTTTTCCATGGTAATTTTAAATAGTTATTTGGCCAATGTATCAGTCACCTACTGGATGAACTTTGATAAATGAGGCCTTTGATATTATTGAAGCTGCGGTGGCTCATGCATGCATGGTGACAGTTGTTGACATAAATCATTCTAATTTCACTACTTAGATATCTACTGTTTTCTCACTAGAATAAGTTACTTCCGTTTTCCTGAATAATTATCACATTTCATGGGCTTACATTGTCAATGTCTGTTGTTTCTTGCAGGTTGAAGTGGTCATAAGTTTACTCCCTGCTAGTTGTCACATTATTGTGGCAAATGCATGCATCGAGGTATATGGAACTGTCTCAATTTCATATCCTGTATCACAATTAAGAGTTAACACAGCTGGTTGTGACCTAATATTAAATCTGCTTCTAGCCCAAGCTCAACAGGTGAGGGATCACACCAGGAGCCTTGTGGCTCATGGCATTGCCCAGTTCTTCCCATGGGGAGAACCAAGGTTCAAATCCCCACTTCCCCACTTGTAAGCACAAGGAGAGAGAGAGAGAGAGAGAGAGAGAGAGAGAGAGTGTAGGATCACAATAATGGTGAACTTTGTGAAAATTCGGCAAGCAAATAACTGAATGTATGATTTATAAATTCTGAACTCAAGTCAATATGTGTTTCAGTAACAAGTTTATACCACATGTGAAAAAACAATATACGAATAAATTATTTTTATGCAGAATCAGCTCAACAATTAACAATCCAGTTAATCTACGAAAGTGAAATATGCTTTTTAACTGTAAAATCTGTGCAATGAATAATATGTAGAAGGCACCTGAGGAACTGTACCAATTAGTTAAGGACAAACTAAATCTGGGGAAAGGGGTTTTGAGATTTGATCTTAGACTTTAGCTGAAGAGATGATTTTCCTTCCAAGAAGAAATAATGTGGTTAAGAACCAAAAAGACTGAAAAATCCAGGTTGAAACAAGAGACAAATAGAGATATGTTGATTGTTTTATGGTATATTATGATCAACCAGGGTCAAAAGTAACAATTGGATTTCTCATTTACTAAATGCTGTCCATTACTTTTTCTTTCTTGCTAAGGAGATGATAATCTCTCTTTATGCAGCTTAAAAAGCATCTTGTTACTGCTAGCTACGTCGATGAGTCCATGTCCATGTTAAATGAAAAGGCAAGGAGTGCTGGTGTTACCATTCTGGGTGAGATGGGTCTGGACCCTGGAATAGGTAAATTAAACCCTTATACATGAAAGCCTAATACTTGAAATATAATTTTACAATATACTTCACCACAACCTTTCAGTTTTTGTAGAAGTTATTTATTTATTTATTTATTTTTTTTTTTTTTTACAATATGATTGATTCCAACTTTGGGAGATGGAGTCCTTGGGCCTGCTTTTTCTGTAACTTTTGTTGTTGATATGCCAGATCATATGATGGCAATGAAGATGATTAACGAAGCTCATGTTCGAAAGGGGATAATAAGGTCTTTCACTTCTTACTGTGGGGGG
This sequence comes from Quercus suber, assembly GCF_002906115.3. Classification (NCBI taxonomy): domain Eukaryota; kingdom Viridiplantae; phylum Streptophyta; class Magnoliopsida; order Fagales; family Fagaceae; genus Quercus; species Quercus suber. The sequence continues at coordinate 889,090 of NW_027069630.1, read as the reverse complement.
CTCCCATCCCCGGCTGCTGCAAACAACCCATTAGCATATAAATTCAGGTACTTGTTGGAATGACATGGATTTGAAACATTCATCTTCTAAGACTTTCCTGAAACTTGCCAAACATAAAAGTTCTTTTTGTTTTGGGGGTGGTGGGGAAGGGAGGGGGAGTAGAAACAGAATAGCTGATTAGAATGTTAAGTTAATAACTGAAAATTATTCTGGAAAAATATGTTAAATAATATTTTGAGGCTATTGACTGTGTGTAGATAAGAGAGACAAATCAGTTTACAATTGCGTTGTGAATGATGTATATTTATTTGTACCTCAAGTTACAAGTAAACTACCCTTCTTTTTCATGGACTAGGACCGATATTGGGTAATTCTACATGTGAACTACAATGCAACATTTAGGATCTCAATAACTGTGCTTGTACTTTTATCATGTTGCAAAAAATGATTCCCCGTGTTTAATTTACTGTTGAGATTGGTTTAGCAAAAAACAGAGAATTTTTAAGAAGATGCCTACTGTAATAGTAGACTCCAATGTTCTATCGCATTGAACTTTTCTATGGAGGAGATGTCCATGTTGGACATCAACAGTCTTGGGTGCATGTCTTACACTTTTCCACAGTAAAAAAATTTTGGTTTTCTTTTTCTTTTCTTTTTTTTTTTTTTTTTTTATTATTATTTTTTTTCTTTTTCTTTTCTTTTTTTTTTTTTTTTTATTATTATTATTTTTTATTTTTTATTATTATTATTTTTCTTATCATACTACCTAGACACTTCTCTGAGACTCTTAAGACATATAGTGGACACATTGGCATATTTTATTCAATGATGAAAGAATGTAATTTTATAAGAAGAAAACCCATAATATTCTTCTATATGAAGACCATTAAGGACTTGGGTTATCGTCCAAAAATTGAATAGGTGACATAATAAGTAAGGTGTAAAATGATGCACATGAGTGATGCAATGTTATGATTATATCCTCTAGTGTTTTCAAGAAAACTCAAAAGATATATTTATACCAGACAATTTTCTCCTAGGGCGCTTCCTTTCTCTTTGCAGGACATTTCGTGTAAATTTTACCTGCCTTCTCTCTTTGTTCTACCATTCTTTTGGTCATCATATTTCGCTCATCTTTTTTTCACTTTTACTTGCAAAATGAAGGGAAAGTCGTAGGATTTTCTGACACCTAAGCAGCAGAGATTTCTTTATGTTCTCTCATAAGCATCTATATCTGAAGTTTGCATTGAGCTTTCAGCCTCAAAGCAGTTGCTAATTGTCTTATCAACTATTTCAGTTGGAGTCCTGCAGGAGCTATTCGATCTGGGCGAAATCCTGCCACCTATAGATCTAATGGTGAAACTTTACATATTGATGGTAAGCTGTCAATGATAAAAAGAAGTGGTGAATCTGATTAACCACTGGGTATTAACCACTGGGTTATCATGTTACTGTCCTTTTTTGTTTCTTTTGGTACTTTTTTATATGCATGTCTCACATGCATTCGTCTAGTTTTTATTAGATGAATGACTTGATCTTTTTAATACTTGAAATATGGACATTCTTTCAACCTTCACTAAATAGTTCAATATTTGGTGTAACTGCATTCTGATATAGATTAGCTTTTCTGCTAGAAGGGTATATTAACTGTTGTAACGAATGTGAAAAATTACCATTTTCTCTATCTCTGAATTCACTGTTGCATTTTTTGTTACAAACTTGCAGGGGACAGTCTTTACGATTCAGTTGTGAGATTTCGGATACCTGATCTTCCAGCTTTTGCATTTGAGTGTCTTCCTAATCGTAATTCATTAGTATATGGGGAATTGTATGGAATCGGACATGAAGCATCAACCATCTTCCGTGGAACCCTTCGCTATGAAGGCATGAAATGTGTTTGGCTTTTGGGTTATAGTATTCTTAAGGCCAATGATCAGAACTTAATTGCCTAAAATTAGTTTCATTAGGAGAATAATCTAAGTTCTGTAAACTTAAATTTTATAAAGATTAATCTAAATATCGTAATCCTCAAATATTCTACTAATATAATGTCATTTGTTTTCCCCATAGTTGAAAATGGCGACAAATACTTAGTGTAGGAAAGTCTCAATAAAGGGTCGTATAAACTTTCAATAGATTTGTTTATGGAACTAAGACATTTTGTTTGTACAGGATTTGGTGAGATAATGGCAACACTTACAAGAATTGGTTTTTTTGATACCGAAGCTCATCCAATTCTTAAGGATGGAAAGAAACCGACATTCAGAACATTTTTGTTAGAACTTCTCAAAAGTGAAGATGTGGATGGACCTCTGATAGCGGAGAAGGACATCGCTGAAAGGATTGTCACACTTGGACATTGCAAAGAGCAAGGAGCTGCAGTAAAGGCAGCCAAAACTATCATGTAGGCCCTCAATAAATTTTTATTTTTTCATTTTTGTAGTTCTTTTTATGCTCAAGTTTACTAGAAAATGTAAACTAAGTGGCTATAATTTCTTTTTTGTGTTAATTAGATTTTTGGGATTTCATGAGGATGGAGAAATTCCTGCTTCTTGCCAGAGTGCATTTGATGTTACTTGTCTCCGCATGGAAGAACGTTTAGCCTACTCCAGCACAGAACAGGTACATTTCATATCTCTGAATTAAACCCACAGCAGCCTTCTTCAAAGTGCACTTTTGTTGTTACTTAACTACACATGTTATAATTTTTATGCGCAAATAATAAATTAACGTGGCTTATGTGATTAATGGTTAGGATATGGTGCTTTTGCATCACGAAGTGGAGGTAGATTTCCCAGATGGCCTAAGTGAGAAGCATAGTGCCACTTTATTGGAATTTGGGAGGACAAAGAATGGGAAAATGACCACTGCCATGGCTCTCACTGTGGGTATTCCAGCAGGCATTGGAGCTCTGGTACTTGTCATATATCTCTGTCCTTCACACCATGATTTGAGCTAGTGCTTTACCAAAATTTTGAGTTCTGTGTGTTGTTGCAGCTCTTACTAGAAAACAAGATCAAGTCAAGAGGTGTCTTAAGGCCTATTGAACCTGAAATATATGAGCCAGGTAATTGCAATGTATATGTACTTGTTTGGTTCTGGTTTTAGTACAACAGATGAAAATGACTGATAATTGAATTCCCTGGCTACCACTGGGTTAACTACAGAGATAATTAGTGCATGTATAATCTGACATTGCCTTATGAGGCTAGGTGAAACTTATCAAAAAATTATCATTTTGTATGTGGTGGCTAAATGTCACCCGGGTACATTGAGCATTTTGAACAACTGAGTACATATGTTTTGCTTTACTGCAGCACTGGATCGTTTAGAGGCCTATGGGTTCAAGTTGATGGAGAAGATTCAGTGACACAGATTATTACCTTGATTATCCTGTATTGATGCAGGTTTCAAACACTTCGTAAATTCAAAACCTAAACCAGACAATGATAGTGTAAATTTCATTGCAACTGCCAAATTTACTGTAATAAAACTGATTCAGGTGAAGCTATTGAAATCACAAAACCTCTGTAAATAGCAGATGTCAGGAAAGGATTGTATGATACCATTCTGGTACTGACAAACTTTCATGTGCTGGGTGATTTTGACTTCGCGTGTTTGTGCAGGCCATTAGGCCTTTGGTTAAACAAATCATTTGTCACTAAAAGCCACATCCCACTTTTACGTAGGAATGAGCAAAATAATGATCAATTAGTTGACATACTTGCCAAAACTTGTGTGATTCAAAATGAAATAGCACCGGGTGAGTGTAGCTGGATAGTACCTCCTCATACGCCGGGGAATGGGGGGTATCCATTTGAGCCCCCAGGGGGAGGTGAAGTATTTATTTTTTAATATTTGTAACCAGTTCAAAAAAAAGAAAAAAAGAAAAAAAGAAAAGAAAAAAAAGAGAGATGGAATAGCAGTAGGTTTAGTTAATGTCGTTACTCTTCTTTTGACATCAAGCCTTAAAAACCCAAATTTGTGGAAGGGTGAGATCAGGCTGCATATCTTGTCCCTTTTGTTTCTCCTCAACTCGCCTGTGCAAGGTGGCACCCTCAAGCCTTAATTGCTCCCAACATTCCTCCTTATTTCCAAGAAAGCCAACTTACTTAACCCTTGATTCAGTCTTGACACTGTTTTAGTCTCCAAAACCAAGGAATCTTTCTCCTTGTAGCTTAAACTAAGAAACCAATTTCATTTTTCTAATTGCCAAACCCAATTATAATGCTTAAATCACAAAAACCAAGAAAAAAAAAACTCATTGCCCCATATATACAATTAATTTTTTTTTAAAGAATATTAAGTATTTTTAACACACACATGGAATAAAGGAGAAGGTCTTAAATAAACTGACAATAATGTATACTATTTAAATTCTCAAACAACTTTGGGAGAGTCATTCTTTGAAAGAGAGCATATTCTTAGACCATTATAAATGGGGAATATGTGTTACGAAGGTACCAATAGATCATAAGTAGCAAGAAAACAAGGGAATCAACCCTTCTTTTGTCCTCCTGACAACTTGTAAAATCCTTTCTGCCCTCTTCCTTTTTTTCGTTGATCACAAAAGCACCCACATCAAACTCTCATGTATACAATGTTAATGCAGGCACATCTCGATCCCACTCTCTACTTTTTCAAACCAATCTTCCTTGGGCTTTTATTTAAAGAAGGCTTGTGAAGATTCACTCTCATCAAGCTTCTAATAAAAGCTATTGCAGACCAGATTCCTGGTCCTACAGATATTATTCAAGTCTATAGAGATTGAAAAAACACATATAAAGATAATAAAACTGATGTAACTAGAATCAACAACTAAGAAATTGAAGAAACTTGCTTGCATTAATTGATGAACATGGTACAAGTGTTGAAGGCTAAATTAAACTGCTCTACTTGCATTAATGTATGTGAATGACAAGAACTACATTAATCCTAGAATAAAAGAACACATATTGCCGAAGTGTTGATGCTATAGACAAAAGGATAATTCTTTCTAGCCAATAACTACCCCCACAAAGCACGGGCTAGAGGGCTCTGTCTTTTTAAAATTCTCATTTACATTCTACATATATATTTTTAAAAAATACAAGTTTATATATAAAATTTAATTAACGGCCCCTATAATTAAAAAAAAAAAAATAGCTGTACTATATTTATATAAAGAGAAATGACTAATACATCTCCCCCCACCCCCATATTACTCTTACAACATGCCTGGTTCATCAAATCAAAGTGTATATTTGCCTAAAAATAATTCAGTTTAAATAAATAACTAATGCATCATTGTCCCTCTTATTACACTTATACCATAGGGGTGTCAAATGGGTGGGTTTGGGTGGGTTTGGGGTGGGCATAATTAGGTTGGGTATATAAAACCCATTTACCTATTAAAACTCATTTAACTAAATTACTTTTAACCCAAACCCAACCCAACCCAATTATTATGGGTAAACCTCAACCCACCCAATTACCCAATTATCAAAATTACCAAAATGCCCATAAAGTGTAAATGACCAAAGTACTCTAAAATCTTCAAAAATGACCAAAATACCCCAAAACCTCAAAATTACCAAAATAACCACGAAACCTACAAAATGACCAAAATACCCCCAAAATCCAAGTAAATGACCAAAATACCCTTGAAACCCAAAAAATGACCAAAATACCCCCGAAACCTAAAAATTACCAAAATAATCTCGAAACCTACAAAATGACCAAAATACCCTGAAACCTAAAAGTTACCAAAATACCCCCAAAACCCAAAAAAATTACCAAAATACACCCGAAACATAAAAAATGACAAAAATATCCCTGAAACCCAAAAAATGACCAAAATACCCCTAGAACCCAAAAAATGACCAAAATACCTCCCAAAACATAAAAAATTACCAAAATACCCCTGAAACCCAAAAAATAATCAAAATACCCCCTAAACCTAAAAATGACCAAAATACCCCCTAAACCCAAAAAATGTCCAAAATACCTCTATAACCTAAAAAATTACTAAAATACCCCTGGAGCCTAAAAAAGGGGCCAAAATAACCTTGAAGCCTAAAAATTGACCAAAATAATCCTGAAAACTAAAAATGACCAAAATACTCCTGAAACCTCAAAAATGGCCAAAATAACCACGAAGTCTAAAAATTGACCAAAATAACCTAGAAACCTAAAAATAACCAAAATAACTCCTAAACCTAAAAATGACCAAAATACCCCCTAAACCTAAAAACTAATCGATATATCTTCGAAACCTAAAAATTAACTGAAATACCCCCTGAAACCTAAAAAATGACCAAAATACCCCTGAAACCTAAATAAGACCAAAAGAACCCCTAAACCTTAAAATGACCAAAATATCCTTGAAACTTAAAAAATGACCAAAATTCCCCGAAAACTATAAAATGACAAAAAAAGCCCCTTAAACCTGTAAGTAGATAAAAATACACCCTAAACCTAAAAAATTACCAAAATCCCCCGTAAAACTAAAAAAAATGACCAAAATACTCCCTAAACATAAAAAATTACCAAAATACCCATAAACCTAAAAAATGACTAAGATACCCCAAACCCCTATTTTGGTAATTTTAGAGGCCTCGAGTGTGTTTTGTTCATCTTATAGGATTAGTTGTATGTTGGTCATTTTAGATATTTTGAGGGGTATTTTGGTCATTTTATAGGTTTAGAGGTATTTTGGTCGTTTTAGCCGTTTCAGGGTATTTTTGGAAATTTTAGAGGTTTCACGTTGTTTGTGGCCATTTTAGCGGTTTTGGGTTTATTTGGGTCATTTCAAGGTTTAGGGGTATTTTCGTCACTTTAGAGGTTTGAGGGTATTTTGGTCATTTTTAGGTTTCGGGGTTATTTTTGTCAATTTTTAGACTTCAGGATTATTTTTGTCATTTTTAGGTTCCAAGGTTATTTTGGTCATTTTTAGGTTTCTAGGTTATTTTGATCAATTTTTTAGGCTTCGGGGTTATTTTGGCAATTTTTTAAGTTTCGAGGGTATTTTACTCATTTTTAAGGTTTCGAAAGTATTTTGGCCATTTTTTTAGGTTTCGGGGGTATTTTAATCATTTTTTGGATTTTAGGGGTATTTTGTTCTTTTTTAGGTTTCGAGGGTATTTTGGTCATTTTTTGGGTTTTAGGGGTATTTTGGTCTTTTATGGGGTTTCAAGGGTATTTTGGTCTTTTTGGGTTTCGGGGGTATTTTGGTCATTTTTTGGATTTCAAGGGAATTTTGGTCATTTTTAGGTTTCGGGGGGTATTTTGGTCATTTTTTGGGTTTTAGGGGTATTTTGGTCATTTATTGGGTTTCGGGAGTATTTTGGTCATTTTTTAGATTTCGGGGGTAATTTGATCATTTTTTAGGTTTAGGTGTTATTTTGGTCATTTTTTAGGTTGAGGGGGTATTTTGGTAATTTTAGTAGTTTTGGGGTTGGGTTTAATTGGGTTAATACCCATTTAACCTAACTAATAATTGGGTGGGTTTGGGTCTATTTTAAGTGGGTGGGTTTGTGTGGACAAATGGGTTTGGGTTGATTTTGCCACCCCTAACCATACGTAACTCATTGAACTAAAAACCAAATATAACATATTCATGATGTATGTTACTAGAAATAGACTAGTAATTCTCGTTAACAGAAGCTTAATTTCTTTATTTCCAAAGAGAAAACTTTCACTTTGTTATTTTGCATTTGAAAAATTAGAGATATGGTCCATATGGACAATATTTAAAAAAAAAAAAATATATATATATATATATATATGTGTGTGTGTGTGTGTGTGTGTGTGTGATTAATTTTAGAAGAAATGACAATTGTGGATTTCATGATTATGAGCTATAAATTCTGTAGGGACTCGGTTTAGATAGGTTCCCCAACAATACATTTTTAGAGAGTGGGTCGAAGGGTTAGGCCCTCACAGACTAACAACGGAGCACAAGCCACCTTTTTCCATTGAAGGGGAGTGAGCCAACTTACAACTAAGGGCAGCTCCTTGGCCCTCGTCCGAGGAGGTTCCTCCCCCCCCCCCCCCAAAAAAAACAAACATGACCTCTGAGTCCCTCTATGTCATTCTCTTGAATGATCCCCCCCCCCCCAATCCCCCTCAAATTGCTTTGCTCGCCTTTCTTATATATTTCTCTTCCTCCTATCCCCTCCTTCCTTCCGTTGATCATCCATTGGCCTCCTCTCTGATCGTCCGTCTCATCAGAGGTCCTATCCGTACTCGAGTGGCTCACAATAATCAATGTTACCCTGTCCAGGGTTTACATCCCCATTAATGCAGCCAGAGGGTTAGATAAGAGCATTCAATGTAGAGGTGACAGCTCGCCTAAGGCTTGCTCCTTCGCCGACGCGTGGCACTGGAACCCTCCTCCTCGGATATTCAAGGAGTCCCCTTTGATGGGGAGGTGCTCGTGTCTCTTCCGAGGTCTCGGACGCCGAGGACGGGGTCATCTCGGATATGTTCCTCGGGGGTCGGTCCTCGTGCTTTCGTCCTCGGACCCCTCGTGCATCCTCGGCGTGGGCCCTTGGGCCTGGCTGGGAGTGGGCCAAGGCTGCCTGATTTCTGGCCCCAGCCCAACAATTCTTATTACATTTGTCATTTATTAATTATTTCATAGTACACATGTTTAAGCATATAAGAGACATTTATTATTTAAATTATTTAACATTGATTATATTGTATATGGTTCCTAATTTTTATTGATACAACAAAATTGAATCTAAGACATTTGTTCTCTATTGATTTCTATTTACTATTAGCCAAAATACCAATTGATTTTTGTTGTAGGCAAGATTTGAACTCAAATTCTTTATTTGATGACAAGAAACTTACCAATTAAGTTAATTTCAAACTACTTAGTTTTTTTTAAATTATTAATATACTTTAAGTTTCTAACTGTGAAAATTTTAAATTATTATTAGAAAAAATTTGATTTGAAGAATATTACTTATGATTAACATGATTCAAAAGATAATTCATAGTTTGCAAACGGACTAAATGAACAAACAAATATATTTTGAGTTATGTAATGACTATTTTGTGTAAATAATTTTGTTATATATATATGAGAAAATAACATATGTTAAATCATATTACATGCATACTTTATATATATATATATATATATATATATAACTATTCTTTTCTTTTCTTTTAGTAATGAGATCATATACATATTATTTAACAATAGTATTATCTTCTTCTTTTTTAAATCTTTTTACAGAAAAATAAATATTAGAATTCAATTAATAAAAGTTTCAAAACATTAAAAAGAAGTTTCATTATTTATATATATGCCACTTCACAAAGCAATGGAGTAATTCCTTAACTTTCTAAAGGTTAACCAAAATTTGTTTTATCTTCATATATTTCTACTTGAGTTACAAGTGGTTTCTTTTTTATTGGAGGTAAAAAAAAAAAGTTTCAAGTCTTCTTCCTAAGTGACAAGATGGGGGGCCATCCTTCCTCATCTTTAAAAAATCTTTACTATACTTTTAAAAAATTATAATAATAATAAAAAAAAACCTTAAGTAATATAATTCTTTTTAAAGAATAAGTCCTTATCGTGTATACATTTTTTCCCCCCAAAAAAATCTTCTACATATGAAGTGTCCGTTTGGCAAAAATTATTTTTGCCAACTTATTTTACTATTCAACTTATTTTTGCTACTATTCATAGGTCTTACTACACTTTTTGGTACTATTCATTGGTCTCACTGTACTATTTCAGCTAAGACTGTGTTTGTTTGCCGTAAAATATTTTTCGGAAAATAGATATTTTCTGGAAATGATATTTTCGGGAAAGGAAAATATTTTCTGAGTGTTTGGCTGCATTATGAAAAATTTTCTAGAAAATATTTTCATGTGTTTGGTTGTATACTGAAAATGCTATTTTCCTACACTTTCTCACATTTTCTTTGCTATTTTCTCAGTTCCCAAACAAATTTTATAATAGAAATTTCAACGTATAAACTTCAAAAAACAAAAATCACAACAACTCCATTCGATCAAATCCACATTCGGTCAAACTGAGAGAGCGAGGACGAGAGAGTGATCAAAAATGGATGGAAAGAGAGAGATCGGTCATGGGCGATGAGATCGGTCATGGGAAACGACAAGATCGAGCGGAGGCGAGATCGAGCGGCCAGATCGAGCGGCGCGGTGTGATCGGCGCGGTGCTGCGATCGACAGACTGGAGCTCGGGGTTCGCAGGCGACGTCGAAGAGCGTGATGCGATCTCGGTGGGGTGCGATCGGTCTGGGTGCGATCGGTCTCGGTCTGGGTCGACGGTCGACGGTCGAAGGTCTGGGTCTGGGTCGAAGATCGGTGGGTCGTGGGTTGTGGGTCGACGTCGAGTGGCGGTGGGTCGTGGGTCTTCGTGGGTCGACGGCGAGTGGCGGTGGATCGTGGGTCTTCGTGGGTCGACGGCGAGTGGCGGTGGGTCGCCGGAGTTGGGCTCTGGGTTCGTGGCTCTCTCTGCTTCCTCGCTCTCTCTCTCTCTCTCTCTCATTTTCCGGAAGTAAATTGAAGGTAAAATGAGAACGGAAATGATTTTCCGTAAACAGAGGGTATTTTTGAAGGTCAACGGAAATGATTTTCCGTTTGACCGAATTTTCCTTTACACCCAAACAGCCTATTTTACGGAAAATGCTTTCCTGAAATTGTTTTCACCCAAAACAAACGGACCCTAAATTTTACCTTTATTTACAGTACTTTCAAAAAAAATTTCTCAGTTTCAGCAAAATAAGCGAATTCCAAACGGATTCGAAATGGGACCTAAGCTATTAGCTAGACATTATAGGGATGTCAATGGGACGACAAGTAGGGCTAAAGGATGGGGTATTCACCTTCGTCTCGCATGTTTTTGTCTTACCTTGTCTTCGCTCTACTCTGCATAGCGAAGCAAACTGCTTAGCCCTATCCCCACCCCTTAGGGCTTCATGTCCCATCCTGCAAAACTTTAATTCATGTTAATCTGTCACACCTTGCCCCACACCTATTACAATTTATTTTTTTATAAAACTTGTTTTGTTAATATAAATATACTTGAAATTACAATTAAATTTATTATATCAAACTAATTTTTAGTAACGATTAAATAATATTATCCAAAGTATTCAACAAGACAATATCATAATAAAAAAAAAAGTCTTAATATTCATGCATTTAAATGTTTAGTAATATAAACTAAATCTTTAACACTAATAGAGTAGAACAAGGTAGGGCTAAAAAATTTAAAACCATTTCTGCCCTGCCTTAAAGTGCGGGGAAAAAATCTTGTCCCAGTAGGGAAAACCCATGCCCGGTGAAGTGCAGTGAGGTAGAGAAAAATTGTCATCCCTAATTATAACATCTCAAATCTCAATTATATATATATATATATAGAGAGAGAGAGAGAGAGAGAGAGAGAGAGAGAGAGAGAGAGAGAGATATTAAATTCTATAAGGACGTGGTATAAAACCCATATTTTACCCCTCCAATTCCAAAATGACACATTATCTTATAACATATTTTTGAATAAACACAATCACACTCAATTAATTCTAATACCCATATATAAATCCAACCAAATTGAGAATTTATTGAGATGTTATTAGGTGAGGTAGGATATATTGAATTTTAAGTAAAATAGTAATGTGGCAATCACTTATTGGATGGTGTAAAACATGAGTTTTACATCCCATTCTTATAGAATTTAATCTCATTTATATATATATATATATAGTTATTTAAGCTTATTTATCTTTATTCAAATACTGTCACAATCTCATTATCATGAGTTGTATATATTAATTGTTGAAAACACACCCTAACAATGATCTCAACTAATAAATAGTAAACAAATTAGGGTTTTAGTTGTTATGCTTTATGATCTTTAATCTAATTTAAGATACTTTAACTTTTGCATTATTATATATTTTAGTATTTCTCTAGTGTCTAGATATTGCTGAAAAAAGATTAGTTAACTTGAATCATCGAAGCCTTTATGACTTGCTACGGCCTGGTCGCCCATACCAAATCTTTTTTTTATTATTATCAATATTTAGCCAATTTGTCAAGTTTAATAAATAGTTTTTGTAGTACGCATATGATATTAGAGTTATAAAACACTTGATTTATATTTTAAATACTTGCTTTTTTCTTTATATTGCTTTTTTATATTACTACAAAATTACTCATTTATCATATTTTTATTCAGCCCCCATATGAACACCACTTCCATTGAAGAATTTCCATGTTATATATATTTTCACATTGATATGGACCGACATTAATTATAAAAAAACTCTAAATGAGCATTTATCATAAAACACTGGTACTTCTAAAAAACATTATAAAACACTTAGATATGCAGACATTGTACCAACTATAATAAAGTGCAATTCCACTAAGTTTGACTACAATTTGATTATACCTAATGACTACAACTCTTATTAAAAAAATTAACATAACTATATATTTTGAAAATCTAACAATTAGATTGTATATTATTTATATTCTTAATATGCATGTCAAATTTCGTGACAATCAGATGTCATTTATCATTTGATTCATAAACTTATTTTTTATACATTATTTTGAAATAAAATTTTAAATCGTTGATTAAATTTTTTTATATTTCTTTTTTATATTATTATGCATAGTAAGAACACACACACATATATATATATATATAATTACTCATTCATCATATTTNAAAAAAACAAAAAAAAAAAAAAAAAAAAAAAAAAAAAAAAAAAAAAAAAAAAAAAAAAAAAAAAAAAAAAAAAAAAAAAAACCCAATCACCTATGACCTAACATCTATTATTGATATAGAAAAGTAACCAATAATCAGTGAATTGTGATAAGAATGAAGCAGCTACTCTTGAATCTTGATAATCTACCTGAGTGTTATTGTTCATGCATGGTTCCCACGCGGCTTTGCGTCATAACAAGTGCATGTATTTTAATTTCCATGAGTTCCAAATGTCAAAGTCTGCGCGCAATTGATTGACACATTACGCATATACGTTGATAATCACGTGAAATCCATACCAACGTTGAAACGAAACGTAGCCTCGAAGGCAGCAAGGTAATTCTGATGTTGGTGCAGTGTATGTTTACTCTTGATGACCTCGATTGATCTGTCTGCTTGGCCTATGCATCACTCATCTTCCACATTCCTGACCATTTCCAATTAAGGAATGAGGCATGCAAAGGCATGCTAAGTACGTAGCGCCTTATTAAATCAAATTCTTAAATTGAAGATTGTCAAGTTCCCACTATATATATAGTTTGGTTTGGTTGACATCATTTTTATAAACTTGGATTTAACTTAAATTCATAGCTCATTTGACTTTAATATTAGGGTTCGATTAATGATTGTCTTTAGGATATTTGTTAAGGAAAGTTTTGATTTTGTTTTCATGTGAAATATAATAAATTATCAAAAAAGTCAATTTTTTTTAGGACAGAGTTTAACTATAAAATTGGCTACAATCTCACTTAATAAAATAAATATTATTTCATATTTTAAAAATCTAATAATTGAATTGCATGTTATTTATGCTCTTAATACATGTTAAATTTTGTATCAATCAGATATTATTTACTATATAATCTATAAGCTTATATTTTATGTATAATTTTAAACTACAAAAACTTGTAATTTAAATAATTTATTAATAACATAACTATTGATCTTTAATTTTCTAGAAATTTTGCAAGTGTGGAGGATAAAAGAAAAATATGTAATTAATAGTGAATTTGTCAAAATTTACCTCCAATAAAAAGATATTGAGTAAGGTTATAGACTTAGACTACAATCAATTTTGTAGCTAAAATTTGTTATTTTTTTAATTTTCCCATAAAAAGTTTCTAAAAAATTTTCTTAAACCAATACCCTTGAATATTCATTAACTTTTTCATTAAAATTATATTGAGTAAAAGTGTAACCATATAGTTTTTATCTCTAAAAAACAGACTTTAAATAACTATACGTAAGTTAGCTTTAAATAAAAAATAAAATAAAATAACCCCACTTTTAAGCTTAAACAAATGCTCACTTTTAAAAGTTATTTTAACCACCAAATAGTAGTTTGAGGAATTTTCTTTCAAACCAGATTGAAAGTAAATTCTATCCATTTAATTGCACAAATACATGAAAGTCTCCATGACATCTAACAATCTGAAACCCAATTACTTGGAAGCCAAGTTATCTGCGTGGCTCGAGAAGGGGAAAAACAGAGCAATGTTCATTTCATCTTTACAAATTTTCTAACAGTTCATACCCACAACCCTTGTTTGGCTCATCTATCAGTAGCGTCCATTATATTCAGTATCACATCTAACTGAAGTGATGCTGTCCTGTAAATTGTGGTGATATAACTAAGAAACAATCGAAGAGATTGTTTATGAAACTTCATCTAGTGAATAATGGATCTTTATTTGTACCTAACTTGTAACATGTGAACAACCCTTCTTTTCTTGGACCAATGTTTGGAATTTTACTTGTGAACTACTTTTGCAATAAGGGTCCGTTTGGTAATGTTGTTCTAGTAATATTGTTTAAGTTTTTTAGAAATATATGTGAGTGAAAAAGTATTGTAAAAATACGTGTTATGTTGTTTAAAACTTTAAACAACGAAAACTGTTGTTTAAATACTCCTACCATGCTTAAACTTTTATGATCTCAATAACCATGATTGAACTTTTATGATGTAATAGAAACTGATGCCCTTGTATAATTTAGTGCTGAGATTGATTTATTTGGTTCAAAAAATAAATCCGGTACAACTCTACTATAAATTAAAAAAAAAGTGATACGTTAAGTAAGCTGTACATAAACTGGCTTAAAAATTAGACCAGCTCATAAGCTTATACAATCGCACCCTTGTGCCTAAACTCCAATAACCAACAATAACTATGAGCTACATGACCAAAACAAACACTAAAATGAAGGAGATAATCTGCAAATAATTTTGACTGCACTGACATTAATGTCTCCATCACATCTAACAATCTTAAACCCACAATTTTACATGAAAGCCAATTTTAATCTATGTGGCTCAATAATGGAGGAAATAGAACCGTGTTCACTTTATCTTTACAAATTTTCTAACAGCTAAGATCCCCCAACGGTCTGTTTCATCTGCTTTCAGCTCCTCCAACAAAGATTGGAATGTTTCTGAGCTTATTTTTTTCTAGAATCCATCAATCAGTACCGTATCTTTATGGGGGGAAGATGTTTTGTGAATTTCGGTGATAGGATTATAAAACTAGGACACAATCCAAGAGATTAGCTGTTGCTCCACTTCTTCCCAATTATAAACCTTTGTCACCAGAGGATGTTGATTGACAGACTCTATCTTGCACCAAGGATATGAGTTCTCATAATCAAAAAGTAGAACCTTGATTCCAGCTTCAGCACACTCAATAGCGTATTTTGGATTATCATCAATCAGAACCTTAGCTCCTAAGGACCTGCCAAATACAAGTCAAGACAAAATGTTTCTGCAGTAAGTCTCTAAAAATCAAGAGGTGTACACGGACCAACAAGTGAAGGTCCGTAAAAGGCACCGCTAACAACCTGGTAGTTTAGCATCATTACAAGACATTATTACACTGTACTTGAACAGACTATTGGTATTGGAGGTTTAAAGAAACGAGTTAAAAAAAAAAAAAAATTTGAGAATATATAAGATGGTTGAAAATTATAAATTACAGGCATTGAGATACAATGCAGTAGTTCGTGGACAGACCTGCATATTTCTGATTTAGGCCTAGACTCTCCATCCAAAGCAAAGTGGTTGCCAAATTGAATCTCCTGAAACAGTCCCGGATAATGCTTCTCAATCCAATCAATTGTGTGGTCCTTGATTGCATTCTGCCGAGACCTGGTAATGCATATGTACATGCCCAAAATTCTAGTTAATCATCAGTTTATATAATCATGCATGCTGAAGGAAATTTGACTAATAATACAGACGTCACAACTGATAGGTTGCAATATCTTGATAGCTTATGAAGCGCCCTCTGAGCACCTGGAAGAGGTTGGATCCCCATCTTGAAGTACGATGTTTTGAAGAACTCATGGACACGAATATCAGCTGTCACCATAAGTAGATTTTTAGCACAATTTCAACGAGTATAGCACCGATTCTGAATTTCTGATGCAGAAATATATCATACTAATAACAAGATGAGGTCAGTAAGCTGCTTCAAAGGCATCAGTGAGACAATTCATCTCAAACCATTTTTTAAACATTAGTTGAATAATTACCCTCCAAACCACACCGTGGACATCAAAACATTTATTTTATTAAAAAAAAAAAAAAAAAAAAAAAAAAAACCTTCTCATTTTATCTAATAAGAGGTCCATGCATTCCCATTTATATTTCTCAGTATGTCCATATAGAAATCCATAAAGAATCAACCAACAGTTTCAAATTTAAAGGTCATTATTAAAATTGATTAAAAAGTTTAAGAGAACCTTCATCCAGGATAAACATCACCCAAAACACACAAAACACTTCATTCAATGAACTTGATAAGAGTCAAAAGAGCAAGACTAGTTCAAACAAATAATTTCATCACATAAATTGTTTAGAAAAATTTCAAACTCAAGTTGCATATTTTAAAAATTAAGAAGGGCCAATGAAAGTTAAAAAATAGTCATATGATGCAAATCAGTCAATCCAACGGTCATATTTTGCAGCACCTTCATCACGCGAACAATTCCATATCTGTAACAGAAATGAAGGATGCATCAGAATACATAAAGAAAAAATGCACACAATTTTCCAACCATAGAACTGAGTGAAAGCGGAGGAAGGGGGAGGTGGGTTGCTTATTGATAAAATTATATTTAAGTCACGTTGCCGGTGAAAATTGTGGAACAGATAGACTTAAGTATTCAGANCAGCACCTTCATCACGCGAACAATTCTATATCTGTAACAGAAATGAAGGATGCATCAGAATACATAAAGAAAAAATGCACACAATTTTCCAACCATAGAACTGAGTGAAAGCGGAGGAAGGGGGAGGTGGGTTGCTTATTGATAAAATTATATTTAAGTCACGTTGCCGGTGAAAATTGTGGAACAGATAGACTTAAGTATTCAGCATTTATAAGTTGTAATGCCAATGGGCTCTAGCTCAAGACCCTTCCTTCCTTCCCCTTCTCCCTTAAGAATGAGCTGAAGGGTAAAGTCTTGGGTTCAAGACATACATGTACGTGGATAACTTAACAATAAAAAATAAATGTTTTAGTGCCAACATTACTACGAAATCCATGACAAGCTCTCTTGTACAATTTAAGGGCATAACTTATAATACACATCTAATCTCGGCACATCCAGATCCAGAGGAGTTCAACTCTCACAAGCAGTCCAGCACAAAATAGGTCCAGTTATATTTTATCAATAATGTAAGTAGTTGTAACGCATGACACAATCAAATCAAGAAGGTTATAAGCATTTTTACTTGAACTAAGCAAAATAATTCACAATTTCAGGAACTCACAGAGGTACTCAACTATTCATGACACAAAAGGAAGCAAGTTATAACTAACAAGTAACAACTAATGTGCAAAGCCCACATAATAGTTTATAGCTTTGTCTCAAGGGCATTAATATTATTGATGATAAATGTAGGAAGGGGTCAAAATGTTGAGGGATACATATATAATATGGAGCATTCTTTAGAGGACAAATGGAATGAAGATGACAATCAAACAGTAATACCTTGAAGAACTCATAGACATGATACTCGGAAACAGAATGATTTGAAGAGTAACGATCCGCTATAAATCTGTTCAGAGCCGACACAAAGTTTCCCAATACTGCTTATCAACAAAGCAATAGCAAATACATAAATTATAAACAAGTCACAAAATGAGAGAACAAAAATATGCTTTGTGTTGGTAACTTAGTACCCAGACAAATCGCCAACCAATACATTACAAATTTAGTAAGCACGTTGCAAAAAGTGCTTACACAAAGAATAAAGAGAAAAGAACATACCCTCATCAACATCAACAGCAACAACCACCTTATCAGGCAGAGGACGGTCAGAGAACCCAAGAGGGGATCCGCGGCGCGACGAGGATTCTTGTGGGGTTCGAACTTGAGTTTGGCTTAAAGGGGCAGTGGCAGTGTCCAAATCAAAGACACTAAGCAACTGCAATTGCTGCGGAGGAGGAGGTGGAATTGGAAGAGGAAGAGGAGCCACCAATGCTGGGTTTCCAATTATTGCCTTTGGATTTCCTTTCCCTTTTCTGATTCCTAATCCTTTACCCTTGTGAAAACCATGATCAATGCTGTTGTTATCGTCGTCGTCATCATCGTCAGCATCAAACCTCAAAGAACATCTGAGTTTGAGATTGAAACAACCCGACAAACCCTTCTTAGACAAGAACAGATTCATGGGATCATTTCGAAATATACTAGAATAATTACTACAACTACTACTACTAGTAGTAGAGCAAGTAGCCATGTGTGATTGTTGAGCAAAAAACAACAACAACCAATGCGTCTGCCTCTGCTTCTGCCCTTTTATGATCCACCTTAACATACCGGACACAACCCACCCCAAAATGATAAAAAAATTTTACTCTTCCTTCCTACTCCTACTATTAGTATATTTAGAAACCAAAAATACACAAAGATTTGTGTTTAGTAATATGTTTATATACGAGAGATTGGAATCGATGAGCAATGCATACCCGACCGTCACCAAAACCTAAAAACTCTCCAAAAAAATAGGAAAGAAAACAAAGAAATGCAAGGACATCTCTTATTTCTAATTTATTTGTCACTGTCTTTCAATTTTAACCCAAAAATAAAAAATTTATTTATTTATTTGATGGTTTGGGCGAATATCCTGGCTAGATTTGCGATTTTACTCGTCTTTCATCTAAAGTCTTTTCCCTCACTTTTCGGTGACCAAATTTTTTTTTTTTTTTTAATATCTTTTATTTTTTATTTTGTTTTATGCGACAGTGCTGTTGATGGAAGTCATACTTTGAACGTGATTATCCCTAAATCCAATGTAAAATTTTTTATTTTGACTTACTCACCCGACATGATTGAATGACAACGGATAAAAAAATCTCGACAAAATTGACTAGCAAGTAGCAACAATAAAAAGAAAAGTTTTTTTTTTTTTTTTTTTTCTCGATCCAATGAAGGGAATTGCATATGCATTGTTGGAAGAATTATTATGTATTTTCAAAGTATTATAAATGTGTAGTTTTTCTTCTCACATAAATGATAGATCCCATCATTAATTAGTAGAATCTACTATTCATGTGAGAGGAGATAATATACAATAATTTTCTCACATATGTCATTCCTACTAATGATTGGAGCAATTTCTTTAAAAACAATTTTCCTTTTATGGCCACTTGTTAAAAAAAATCACTTACCCAAAATAAATAAGAGATTTTTGGGGGATTTGGATGCAGAGATACTATGATAAGGCATGGAATTTTTTTTTTCCAATAAAAAAAAAAAAGATAAGGCATGCAATTGGGCTTTGAGACGTTGTCGATTTTGGAAGCCTGCCTATTCCTTTATTCTCAACCCAAAAAGACAATAATCTAGGGGCTTGTTTAGATTGAGAGGGAGTAGAAGAAAGTAGAGTAGAGTTGGCAAAAATAGACTAATTTTAGGTCAATTCTACTCTACTGTACTCTACACCTCCTCCCTCTCCCTCAATCCAAGTAGACCCTTAGGTGGTGTTTGGTACGAGGAATTCATATTGTTCCTGGCATTCATATTCCTAGTAATGTGATACCTTGCAATCTGGATACTTAGGAATGTATCAGAATTGAGATGGTGAGAGGATAGATAGAAGCATTTCAAGATGAGTTATCAGATCAGGCAGAAAGGCAGAGTGCTGAAACAGAGCATATGCTGAAACAGAACATTTGTGGAAGAAATGATATTACACTAAACGACTATTGCATCTTGATACGGCTTGTAGTTTTATACTTGGATTAGTTGGTTAGTGTGTATGGACACATGTACTGTGGTGTGATGAGATAATCAATGGTAGTTAGTTGTTCCGTATATTTTGGGATTAGTTTTAGAGTTAGTTATTTTATTTTCTGATTCTGCTATATAAACATCTTGTAATTCATTGTTGATTAATTAATGAAATATCTCAGATTTTCTCATTCTTGATTCTCCATTTCTCTCTCTTTCTCTCTAGACTCATTGCACAAATATACTATGTTTTCTTATATGGTATCAGAGCATCGTGCTTTCATCAATGGCGAATCAAGATCAAAACTCTTCATCTTCTACTTCTCAATCTACTGCTCATCGTGAGCTTACTCCAATGGAGGATCCGAGAAGCCCTTTCTTTTTGCACCATGGATAATCACCAGGTGCGATTCTAGTCACTCAGCTCTTAACTGAGGACAATTATCCTAATTGGGCTAGGGCTATGCTTATGGCATTAGATGCGAAAAGCAAGCTAGGTTTTGTGGATAGATCTATCACAGCTTCCATGGCTATCACGCCTCTGGAGAAGGTTGCTTGGTCGAAGAACAATTCCATGATTTCTTCATGGATCTTGAATTCTGTTTCGCCTCATATCACTGCAAGTGTAATCTACAGAAACACTGCAATGGAGGTTTGGAATTCACTCAGAAACCGTTTCTCCCAAGCCAATGGTCCACGGATTTCACAGCTTCAGAAAATGATCTCAACAATTATGCAAGAAGATGCAACAGTGACTACCAATTTCACTAATCTTCAAGCTTCTTGGGATCAATTACTCAATCTCAGACCTTTACCATCCTGTTCTTGTGGTAGATGTGTCTGCGGAGTGAATGATAAAATCACATTCTTCAATCATCAAGATACATTGATGCAATTTCTCAATGGCTTAAATGAAGCTTTCTCCCAAGTCAGGACTCAGATCCTAATGATGGAGCCAAGTCCTTCAATTGACAAAGCCTTCTCTTTAGTGATACAAGAAGAAAGGCAGAAGGCTTTAGGTTTCAATGGTGGTGCTGTGTCAGTTGATTCAACAGCTCTTGCAGTCAAAACTCAAGGGTTCAATCAAGGTTGGAAGAACAAAGGCAAGGGCAGACCTGTGTGCAGCCACTGTGGCAGAGTTGGTCACTTCATGGAAAAATGTTATAAACTAGTGGGATTTCCACCAGGCTACAAGCAAAAAGGCAAGGTTCCTGTTGCAAATCAAGTAACTTTTGATGGTGAGGTTGGTTAGTCTGAGGGTGCATCACAATCAGGTTCTTTTCCCTTCACACCTGAATAATGCCAACAATTATTATCAATGCTAAGTTCCCATGCATCTTCTTCCAACACTCAAGATGCTATTCATGCAGCCAATTCAGCTCTCTCAGGTATTTCTTGTCCTCTTTCCAGGATTCTGTTAGCCTTAATTTGAAGAATTTAGTTTTTGCTGAAAATCCTTCAAACAAAAATGCCCATAATGCAGAAACTTGGGTTCTTGACACAGGAGCTACTGATCACATCATTCATTCCATATCTTTGTTCACCAATATAACTAGTTCAATATCTTCTTTTGTCCATTTGTCTAATGGTGAAATGGTTCTTGTCGCACACATAGGCATGGTTCAACTTACTCCAACTTTGATTCTTGAAAATGTGATTTGTGTCCTAACCTTTTCCTTTAATTTGATTTCAGTGAGCAAATTAACCAAATCTTTATCCTGTTACTTGGTTTTTCTCTCAAACTATTGCTTCATACAGGACCTTACCTGTTGGAGAGTGATTGGATTGGGTAAGCTTCACAACAACTTATACCTGCTGCAAACTTCAGAGAATTGCAAGTATGCTTCAAAAGCCACTTCTGTCCTAGAGTCAGTTTTCAAGTCTTTTGCTCATTCTGTTTCCAACACTTTTAATGTCAATAAGCCTTACTTATGGCATCTTAGATTAGGACATGTATCTGATGCCAAGCTTCCTTTTTGTGTATCAGATGTATCCTCTTCTTATTCCAATAAAAATTGTGTTGTTTGTCCTATTGCAAAACTTAAAAGACTACCATTTCCTAATTCTAAACATATGTCTGAGCATGCCTTTGATTTGATACATTGTGATGTATGGGGACCTTTTGCTAAAGCAACTCATGATGGTTTTAAATATTTTCTTACAATTGTAGATGATGCTACAAGGTCCACATGGGCTTACCTTATGAAATCTAAAGCAGAAACTAGGCCTTTGTTAATTTCATTTTACAAAATGATCTTTACTCAATTTCAAACCAATATCAAAGTAATTAGAACTAACAATGCTCATGAATTGTTTCTCAAAGACTTTTATGCCATTATTATCCATCAACACTCATGTGTTGCCACTCCACAACAAAATTCAGTTGTGGAGAGAAAGCATCAAGATATTTTAAACATTGCTAGAGCATTAAGATTTCAGTCAAATATACCACTTTGCTATTGGGGGGATTGTGTTTTGACAGCTGTTTACATCCTTAATAGGATGCCTAGTACTGCTTTGGACAATAAAACTCCTTTTGAAAAACTTTATTGCAAAACTCCCTCTTATCATCATTTAAAAGTGTTTGGTTGTCTTTGTTTTGCATCTACACTTGCTCACAATAGGTCTAAGTTTGCTCCTAGATCCATTCCTTGTATCTTTCTTGGTTACCCTTTTGGTGTCAAAGGTTACAAATTGTTAAATTTGGTCACAAGGTAGATATTCATTTCAAGGGATGTTTCATTCCATGAAAGTGTATTTCCCTTTATTTCTTCTATCACTTCACCTCAATCATCTTTTTCTTTTCCTCATATTTGTCCTACTGTGGCTGTTCCAGTTGATACCATGTTCCTTGATCCTATTGTTTCTTCCTCAGACCCTCCTTCTTCCACTTGTCATCCTAATCCGGTCTCTAACCAAGTTTTAGATCCTATTCTCCCTCTTATTTCTGATTCTGCAGTACCAGAATCTATTCCATCAGATTCTGCCAATCCCAATTCTACAGAACTTGCCAATCCTAATTCTGCAGAACCTGTTTTTTTTTTTTTTTTTTTTTTTTTTTTTTTTTTTCTCTGATCCACATGCTTCCATTCCTTCATTGAGAAGATCCTCTAGACCTTCCAAAGCACCTGCATACTTGCAAGACTATAAGTGCAGCACTATACTTCAACAAAGCTTTCACAGTCCACTTCACTCAACAACAAGTCAGGTACTTCCACCATTACCCTAGGAGCTAAATATCCACTTTCTAATTACATTGATTCTTCTTCCTTTTATCTCCTTCATATGCCCATTTTTGCTCTCTTATTACCTCTATTCCTGAACCAAGATCTTTCATGAGGCTATTAAGGATCCTAAATGGAAAGAGGCCATGAATGCTGAGATTGCAGCCTTGGTTTCAAATCATACTTGGACTCTTACTCCTTTACCTTCCAACAAAAAGGCTATTGGATGCAAATGGGTCTATAGAGTAAAATACAAGGCAGATGGGTCTGTGGAGAGATATAAAGTAAGACTAGTTGCAAAGGGGTTCACTCAGCAAGAGGGTTTGGATTTTACTGATACATTCTCACCAGTTGCAAAGTTAACTACTGTTAAGACTCTTTTTGCCATATCTGCTGTGAAAGGTTGGCATTTAGTCCAATTAGATGTCAACAATGCTTTCTTAAATGGGACTTACATGAGGAAGTTTATATGCAACTCCCTCAAGGCTTTCACAGCAAAGGGGGAATGTTGTTTGCAAATTAAATAAGTCTCTATATGGACTTAAACAGGCCTCAAGACAATGGAATGCAAAATTCTGTTAAGTTCTTAAGAAGCTTGGTTTTCAGCAATCAAAGGCTGATTACTCTTTGTTTACAAGAAAGTTTAATGATTCTTTCATTGCTTTAGTAGTTTATGTTGATGATATACTCATAGCTAGCAACAAGGTTCAAGAAGTTGAAGCACTCAAGGTTTCTTTAGATCAACATTTCAAACTTAAAGACCTTGGAGGTTTGAAGTATTTTCTTGGTCTTAAGATAGCTAGATCAGATAAAGGAATTAGTATATGTCAAAGAAAATATGCTTTAGAGATTTTAAAAGATGCAGGAATGTTAGCATGTAAGCCTAGTAAAATACCAATGGAACAAAATTTGAAGTTGAGCAAACTTCAAGGTACATTGTTACCGGATCCTGGAATCTACAGAAGGTTAGTGGGTAGATTGTTATATCTAACCATCACTAGACCAGATATAGCATATCCAGTTCACAAGCTGAGTCAGTTCATGTCCAAGCCCAGGAAGCCTCATTTGGATGCAGCTTACAAAGTTTTACAGTACATAAAAGGATGTCCAGGTCAAGGAATTTTCTTGTCTGCATCTTCAGATTTCCATTTGAAAGCCTATACAGATGCTGATTGGGCATCTTGCATAGACACTAGAAGATCAACCACAGGGTATTGTATATTTTTGGGTGATTCTTTAATCTCTTGGAAGTCTAAGAAACAATCTATAGTTTCTAGATCTTCGGCTGAGGCAGAATATAGAGCTATGGCTGTGACAGTGTGTGAGTTAACTTGGCTGCTAGCATTGTTGAAGGATTTGGAGATTCATCATCCTCAATCTGCTCTTTTATTTTGTGACAATCAAGCAGCCATTTATATTGGAGAAAATCCTGTATTCCATGAGCGAACCAAACACATAGAGGTTGACTGTCATGTTGTCAGAGATAAGGTACAAGACAATGTGGTTAGATTGTTCTTTACTCCTACACACACACAACTAGCAGATTTACTTACTAAGGCTCTCAACAGCTCACAGCTGAGATACTTATTGAGTAAAATGAATATCATGAATATTCACAGCTCAACTTCTCATCCAATGGGGGAATGCAAAAGCTTAAGTGATAAAGGGACAGATGCAAGCAACAGTCCAGATTCTCATCTTGAGGGGGAATATCAGAATTGAGATGGTGAGAGGATAGATAGAAGCATTTCAAGATGAGTTATCAAATCAGGCAGAAAGGCAGAGTGCTGAAACAGAGCATATGCTGAAACAGAACATTTGTGGAAGAAATGATATTACACTAAACGACTATTGCATCTTGATACGACTTGTAGTTTTATACTTGGATTAGTTGGTTAGTGTGTATGGACACGTGTACTGTGGTGTGATGAGATGATCAATGGTAGTTAGTTGTTCCGTATTTTTTGGGATTAGTTTTAGAGTTAGTTATTTTATTTTCTGATTCTGCTATATAAACATCTTGTAATTCATTGTTGATTAATTAATGAAATATCTCAGATTTTCTCATTCTTGATTCTCCATTTCTCTCTCTTTCTCTCTAGACTCATTTCACAAATATACTCTGTTTTCTTATAGAATGTAACAATTCCTATGTTTGGTTTAATTGGGAATCTAATAAGATTCCAAGGAATGTGAGATTATAATATTTGGTTTATTCCTAGGAATCTTAACTGAATTATTTATTTTTCTCATTCTATCCTTATATTTGTAAATCCAATATAAGTCTTTTTTAAAAAAATATTCCTCTAAATAAATAATGAAAAACAAAATATAAACTATAAATTATGACAAATTCATTAAAACTATAGTCTAAAAGAAGAAAAGATGAATATATCAATAGAGTTGTCTATCATGTTTATGTTGTTTTAGCGGGAAGAAATAATGTTGTTTTGACGGGAAGAGATAAAGACAAAGAAAGAGATATTAATGATTTATTTTATATTTTTATCTCAATTGCTTAAATGATAAGGAAAAATGGTTAAAATTATCAATTTATAAAAATACAATTTTTTTTTTTTTTTAAGTTTGGGAATTTGGATACCCACCTATTTTAAAAGGAATCTACATTCCTACTAAAAGAGGGTTAAAGGGGAAATCCAAATTCCTCTGGCATCTGATTCCCTAGTGTGATTTGCAACCAAACATGAAAATCTTTAAACATTCATGGGAATCCTAAAACATTACCTCATACCAAACGCCACATTAGTTATTACTGTATCACTTCTACGCCTCTGCCCACCATTGAGCTCTTAGTAACAAAAGAATAAAGTTTAGTTACAAAATTAGTTGTAGTCTAAGGCTACAACCTTACTTAATAAAATAAATTGTACTACATATTTTGAAAATCTAATTGTTAAATTGTATGTTCTTTACGTTCTTAATATACATATCAAATTTTGTGTTAGTTGAATATTATATACTATATGATCTATAAGTTTATATTTTATGCATAATTTTAAATTGCAAAAACGTGCAATTTAAACAATTTATTGATGACATAGTTATTGATCTTTAATTTTCTATAAATTTTGCGAGCATGGAGGATATAAGATGCAGATGTAATCTAATTGTGGATTTATCAAAATTCACCTATAATAAAAAGATATTGAGTATGGTTGTTGATGGTGTAAAGAAAATGTCAAGTTTATTCGTCCATATGAGCCATCCATGACAAAATGCAAAGAAAAGGGCGAAGGGCTCTTACGCTCATCCCTCTTATACTCGTCCCCCCTTTTTTGTTGATCCTTGTAGCGAAGCTCGTCCATCCTTAGTAATGGAAGGACGAGCTTGTTGACTCTTGTTGACTTAGTCTCTTTCAAAAGCCGAGGATGGGTTGCGTCATTATGAACCAAACCCTTCACTAACCGTTGAGCACAAGTTCTAATCAGGTAACTTCCATGGCAGTTATGAAAGTTATCTTATAATTTCCTAAATTCCTCAATAACAGGAGCAGTTGTCAAATGAGTAACCGTTTCACGAACACTATATAAACATTCATGTGTGAAGAACAGAGGTATGAAAAACATTCTCTAAAAAAAAAGAACTTGGAAAATTTTTCCTTTCAGTCGTCTCCTCACTGACTTTACGATCGGAGGATTTTAGGCCGGCCTCTACCGGTCTTCTCTGATTCTGTTTGATTTTCCAAGACTCAGCCTTCAAGATCAACACCCGAAGATTTTCAGCTTACTGATCCTTAGATTCATCAGTTGGCGCCGTTTGTGGGAAAGAATTTTTGCGTGAGTTTTTACGTTTTGAATTTCATCGTTAAAATTTTGCGATTTCTTTCTCCAACAAAGGGCTGAAATGGTCCGGACAAGATCAAGGGCTACTAGTCCAGGCCCTCAACAGAGTCGGGACGTTTCCAGTAATCCTCATCGCAACCGTCAATTGGCTCCTACCATGTAACCATCTTCTATTCAACACGTGCAATCCATGGCCGCTGCTATGGTGGAGTTAACCCGTCAAAACCAGGAGTTGGTCAGAGAACTTAATTTAAGGGGGCAGCATCACGAATAGAATAATGAAGGACAGGCCCAGAGTCAAGAAGATGGAAGGAATGTTGAGCCTGAAAGCCAATCAAGGGGTACCGTTTCTCGGAGGGTGCCTCATTTGGAAAGAGAAATGGACCAAATGAGGAAAGTTATATATGAGATGAGGGAGAATATGATGAAGACGAATCTTGTAGAAGATTTGGTCCACAGGACTGATTCCTCCTTTGTGGCTTCCATCAATGCTCACCCCTTGCTGCCCAAGTTCAAGATGTCTTCCTTAAATTCGTATGATGGAACAAGGGATCCTTTTGATCATATTGCCACTTTTAAAACTACCATGCATCTACAAGGGATTCCGATGAAATAATGTGCAGAGCTTTCCTTACTACTCTCAAAAGACCTGCACGAGTATGGTTCAGCAAAATACTTCCGAACACAATAACGTCCTTCGAAGAGTTAAGCAAGTTATTTGTGAACAATTTTATCGGAGGACAGAGGCACAAGTGTTCTTCGTCCAACTTGCTAACCATAGAGTAGGGAGAGAATCAAAGTTTACACTCCTTCACCACGTGATTCAACAGGGAAGCCTTGGCTGTGGACAAGATGGATGATAAGCTCCTTTTGGCTGCTTTCCATAATGGGGTTCATTCTGACTTGTTCATCCACAAGTTATATGAGCAGGAGCCCCAAACCATGGCTGAACTCGTCCATTTAGCCCAGAATTTTATGAATGCAGAGGATGCTATCATAGCAAAGAAGAGGAAGAGAGTTGAGAAAATAGAGGCCAATCCAACACGCCATTCGGAACAGGGTCCTCATCCTAAGAAGGGAAGAGTGGAAGACAAGAAAGATCAAGACAAAAAGGATGGCCCTTCAGTACGAAGTCAACAGTATACACCATTGAACATGCCGCTCGAGCAAGTCCTTATGCAAATCAAGGATGATCCTTCTTTGAAGTGGTCGGAGAAGATGAAGGGAGATCTGAATAAGCGCAATAGAAACAAGTATTGTCGCTTCCATAGAGACCATGGGTATGATACAGACCAATGTTTCGATTTAAAGCAGCAGATTGAGAATCTCATAAGGCAGGAAAAGTTGAGGAATTTCCTTGGACGAGACTACAAGGACGAGAAGCTGAAGGGTAAAGTAGAAGAGTCATCACGACCACCGCTCAAAGAAATCAGAGATATCATAGGGGGAAATGTGACAGACCAGTTGTCCAAGTCCAAGAAGGCATACCTGAAGGTAGTGCAGAGCGTTCAACTCTCTAGACGGTCATCCACAGCAAGGGCTACGGACGAGCAAGCAATCACGTTTAAGGAAAAGGACGCGGAAAGAATTCACCATCCTCATGACGATGCAATCGTCATTACTTTGCTTATTGCTGATTACACAACCAGAAAGGTGCTGGTGGACAATGGAAGCTCAATGGATATATTGTATTTTCCAGCTTTTCAGCAAATGGGGCTAGGACAAGATAGGCTTCGCCCGGTGAGTTCCCCCCTGGTAGGCTTTGGGGGAATGAAGGTACAACCTGTTGGTACTGTTACATTACCAGTGGTAGTGGGGGCATATCCACAGCAAATCACCAAAGACGTAAATTTTCTTGTGGTAGATTGCTCGTCCTCTTACAATGCCATAATTGGAAGACCAACTCTAAATAATTGGAAGGCAGTCACGTCCACTTACCACCTATCAGTTAAGTTTCCTACGGAGCATGGGATAGGACAAGTGCATGGAGACCAACTAGCAGCAAGGGAGTATTATTTGGCCATACTCGTCATGGACGAGCAACAGCAGACGATGAGCATTGAAGAAAGGAGAATTGTGACCGAACCCATTGAAGTGTTAGAAGATGTTTCCTTAGATAATAGCAATCTTGAAAGATGTACTAGGATTGGGACAAATTTAGAAGAAGAAATTAAGAAGGACCTTGTCCAGTTTTTGAGGATAAACATTGATGTATTTGCCTGGAGTCATGAGGATATGCCAGGTATAGATCCCAATGTCATCATCCACCGACTAAATGTATGTCCTTCCTCCAAGCCAGTACGACAAAAGAGAAGAGTGTTCGCCCTTAAGAGAGATAATGCTATTAAAGATGAAATTCAGAAGCTGATAGCGGGGAAATTTATACGAGAAGTGTACTATCCAGATTGGTTGGCCAACGTAGTAATGGTTAAAAAGGCGAACGACAAGTGGCGGATGTGTGTGGATTTTACCGACTTAAACAAGGCTTGCCCTAAGGACAGCTATCCGTTACCATGCATTAATCAACTAGTGGATTCTACCGTAGGCCACAAATTACTTAGTTTTATGGATGCTTTCTCAGGAGACAACCAGATAAGGATGGACGAGGCTGACCAAGAGAAGACATCCTTCGTTACTAGCCAAGGCTTATTCTATTATGAAGTAATGCCCTTTGGCTTGAAAAATACTGAGGCAACGTACCAGCGACTGGTTAACCACATGTTTCGTCCTTAGATTGGACGAAACGTAGAAGTCTATATGGATGACATGTTAGTGAAAAGCCTGGACAATGGAAAACATCTAGCTGACCTGTAAGAGACCTTTGATACACTTAGATGTTATAGCATGAAGTTGAACCCCAACAAATGCGCTTTTGGAGTAGCCTCAGGAAAATTCCTTGGATTCATGGTTTCACATAGAGGAATAGAGGCGAATCTGGAAAAAATTAAAGCAATTCTAGATATGAAGCCTCTGTGGAGTATCAAAGAAGTTCAGTCTCTTACCGGCCAAATTGCTGCCCTCAACGGGTTTGTCTTTAAAGCTACTGATAAGTGTTTGCCATTTTTCAAGGTTCTAAAAAAAGCATTCGAGTGGACGGACGAGTGCCAAAGAGCATTTCAAGACTTGAAGATATACCTTGTTACAACTCCGTTGCTGAGTCCTTCTATGATCGGTGAAGAGTTGTTTTTATACTTGGCAATGACCCCTCATGCCGTGAGCTCAGTATTGATAAGAGAGGAAAGAAAAGTACAAATGCCAGTATATTATACCAGCAAAGCCTTGAGGGGAGCAGATGAACGATACCTGCTAATAGAAAAGCTAGCTTTTGCGCTTATCACGGCTTCCAGAAAGCTGAGGCACTATTTCCAAGCTCATGTAATCAATGTTATGATAGACTACCCACTTAAGAAAGCCATGAACAAGTTGGAAGCTGCAGGACGACTGATTCAGTTGGCTGTCAAACTTAGTGAGTTTGACATCCGATACCAACCAAGGCATGCTATCAAGGCTCAGGCCCTGGCAGACTTTATTGCGGAGTTTACACCAAGCTGTGATGACGCAGAAAGTATGGAAGAAAGTAAAAAGTGGGTCGCCCATGTGGATGGTTCATCGACGCAACATGTAGGAGGAATAGGAGTGGTTTTGCAATCTCCTGAGGGAGATAAATTGAAGCATAAAACCCGTCTACAGTATCAAGCAACTAATAATGAAGTTAAGTATGAAGTCCTCCTTAAAGGTTTGAAACTGGCCAAGTCTGTTGAAGCAAAGTCAATACTTATCTTGGGAGATTCTCAGTTGGCCATGGGTCAACTAAATGGAACATACGAGGCAAAAGAAGAACGAATGAAAAAAATACTTAGGGAAAGTATTAAAATTTGTGAAGAAGTTCAGGAAAGCTAACTTTGTTCAAATTCCAAGTGAGGAGAATGTGGAAGCAATGCGTTAGCAAAGGAAGCCTCAGCAGCTGGAGTCATGGACGAGTACGATGAAGTACAATATCTCCCAAGTATAAACCTCCCAAAAATACAACAAATAGGGAATGAAGAAAATTGGATAACCCCAATAGTATCGTATTTGAAGGACGGGAAGCTTCCGGAAGGGAAGGATGAAGCCAGGAAACTCAGGGTTAGAGCAGCCAGGTATGTCCTTATGGATGAAGTTCTATATAAAAGAGGCTTTTCTCAACCTTATCTCAGGTGTCTGGCTCTGGACGAGGCAAAATATGTGCTGAGAGAAGTTCATGAAGAAGCTTGTGGGAATCATTCAGGAGCCAGATCACTCATCCACAAGGTTGTTCGTGCAGGGTATTATTGGCCTACTATTCAAGCAGACGCAAAAGTTTATGTCAAAGTATGTGATCAATGCCAACGATTTAGTAATGTCTCCAGACAACCATCAGAGTATCTCACCTCGATGGTGGCTTCGTGGCCCTTTGCTCAATGGGGCCTAGATATACTAGGTCCTTTTCCACTCGGAACCAGACAGATGAGATTTTTAGTGGTGGACATTGACTATTTTACCAAATGGGTTGAAGCAGAATCCTTGGCAAGCATCACGTAGGAAAAGATAAAGAATTTCGTCTGGAAGAACATACTGTGCAGGTTTGGGGTGCCCAAAGTACTAGTATCTGACAATGGGCAGCAATTTGACAATGCCCTCTTTAGGAATTTCTGTGAACACTTAGGAATCCAGAACCACTATTCCTCCCCAGCCCATCCACAGGCAAACGGTCAAGCCGAAGTTGCAAACCGATCTTTACTGAAAATCATCAAGACTCGGCTTGAGAAGGCAAAGGGAATATGGCCAGATGAGCTACCTGGTGTCCTATGGGCGTACCGAACGATGACAAGAACCCTTACAGGGGAAACTCCTTTTAAGCTGGCCTATGGCAGCGAAGCAGTCATACTTGCAGAAATGCACATGGCTAACCACAGGGTGTCATATCAGGACAAGGATAACGAGGAGTAGCTCCACTTGAACCTCGATCTAGTAGACGAGGTGAGAACGGATGCAGAACAAAGAACGGCAAGGTATAAGAACCTCATGGCTAGAAGATATGATGCGATGCTTAAGCCAAGGCGATTCAATATTAGAGACCCTGTCTTAAAAAGGATTTCTTTAGCAACTAAGAACCCAGCTTATGGGAAATTGGGACCAAACTGGGAAGGACTCTACAGGGTTGTCAACTATAAAAGACGAGGATCTTATTACTTGGAAACCTTGGACGGGAGGAAATTGAAGCATCCTTGGAATGTTGAACACCTGAGGAGGTACTACCAATAAAATTACCAGCTTGGACGAGCATGAAGACCATTTATATACTTATCTACATAAGTTTATTTACCTGTCTTTAGTGTTGCTTTGTTATTATTATATTAAAGTTATGGACGAAGTTATGGTTTGGTTTGTATTTATTTTCCTAAAAAGGCATGAACTTCTAAGTGTATACCTCGTTTGTGATCAATATTTATGCAATGTACATAATGTTGTGTGAATCACTGGCATAATACTTCTGTGCAAATCAACCCATGAGAAGACAAAAAAGCTTAAGATGAAAAAATTCTCTAGATGCAGAGATGTAACGTCTAAGCTTTTCTAAAATCAAGGCGTGCTCATCCAAAGTAAAGGACGAGGTAAAACCCTATACCTTGAGCAAACCTCCATGCCCAAGGCATATTCGTCCATATTATGGACAAAGTAAGACGTGCAAATCCAGACCATGGACGAGGAAATGTATAGACGAGTATTTATAACTTGTTAATGCACCAAAATTGTTCCAGTGCATGGACGAGAAAAATACAAAGTCTTACCATCATTATACGTGAGAATCAACTAAGTCTAAGGATGGGTAACGCTGATAATTACCATTTCACATGGATAAATTACACTTAGTAAAATTCCAATGAAAATGGTTCAACTATATATATGAAATGTAGACGAGCTAAACAAGGAATCTTGTATATGAAAATAAAAACTCTCGTCCATGCATATATAAGAGAAACAACATTCATTCAATTGTTTCAAGGGTGGACGAGAAATGTCCAAACACCCTTGCAAAATTAAAACTTAGTTTTATAAAAAAATCGTCCTTAAACTTGGACGAGCCTAATGTGCTTGGATTACATTAAAAAAAAAAAATAATGAATTGAAATGAGAACATAAACATTGAAATGTTTTCTAAACTGGAGCATCAACATTGGGGTCGTCTTGAGGCAGGGTTGTAGCATCGTCCTCTATATTGGCGTCCTCAGAGCCGGTGTGAAGGAGAGAACTAGTGATAGCAGTATTCAGATTAAGTATAATGGAGCTAAAGTCTATGCCAGGGAACTTTTCAATAGCATCCATTCTGAAATCTTCAAAACCTGCTGCATAATTAGTGTCCAAAACATCAGTATATTGTTTGGACGCTTTGAATTCAGCCACTGTGTCTTCCTTCGCCTTGGAAAGAAGAAGACTTTGCTCGTCATTCTTTTTTTGCAGGTCCTCAAGACAAGCATCTTTCTCCGCAGCACTGGCCTTCAACTCCTCAAACAAAGTTTTCAACGCCTTCACCTTATCCGTGGTTTTGGCAGCCACTTTAGCCCATTACTTAGCCTCGTCCTTCAACTCCTAAATCCTCGTCTTTAACAAGATCCTTGTCTTCTCCAACCCTGTGGCCTGTCTAGACGCTGCTATAAACTTTGACATGCCCTATAAAAAAAAAAAAAAAAAAAAAAATCTAGACGCTGTGTCCTATTAAAAAAAAAAAAAAAAAAAACAAAACAACAAAAAACAACAAATAAAAGTAAAAAATAAAAATAAAATAAAAATAAAATAAAAAAAAGAGAGAAGGAGAACGAAAATCTTTAGTCAAGACGAGGTATAAAATGTTACCTTGAAAAGGTCATGGACACCAGAGTGTTCAAAGTCTTTAAGGGACATGTCATAGCAAACGTTTATATCCTAGTCAGAAACAGCATTCTTGAAACGTTCCCAGGCCAAGTCTTCATTTTCAATAATGTTTGAAGGAACCTTGCGGGATGGCTGAGACGAGGTTGACACAGTTGTTTTAGACGGTGGAGTCTTGGACGGGGTAGACTCAACAGGAGTAGACAAGTTAACATCAAAAACTTTGGCAGGCTGGTGGGATGATGAAGTAGGCTTGACTGCTTAGGACGAGCCATGCTTGGTCTTCTTGCCACGTCTACTAGGAAGATTTTCCAAATCCAAGTTTTTAGATAGAGTCTTCCTCTTTTCTCTAGCCAATGGACAAGCTTGAAGCTCAGGCTCAAGATGAGTCCCCTCAACACTTACTTCTTTTCCCTTGTTTCCTCTCATGGTTGCCATTCCTACAAAGAAAAAAGGGGAAGAGAGTTTTCTTTGGCACGAAAGAAAATAAAAATAAAAGATGTAAGGAATGTTTGGAGTTTGAAACTTACTTTTTCTTACAGTAATTTCGTGTGCAAGTGCTATGTCAGATGGGTTAAGGCCTAACCCCCACTAGGCAAGTCATCTAAGATTGACCAAGGAATGAAAATCCCTGTCTGTGTGTAGATGAGCCCTGTGGACGCGATCACGATGCAACTTTCTCAAGGAAGGTCGCCCAACGGCTGTAATGAAACAAGTGGAGGTTAAATAATAATAATAATAATAAATAAAAAAGAAGAGGGGGAAAGCTAAGGGACTTACCCTCAGGATGAAGGTTCCCTAGGTCCCCAGTAAAACGACTAAATGTATCCCAGCCAACGTCTATGGGATTTTCAACCCAGAATCCAAAGACGAAGAAAAACTCCGTCTTCCATTTTCTACCAAACGAGGCCAAGGATTTCACCAGTCTACAATCTTTACCTTTGGCCTTGAATTGATAAAAGCCAGGGGATTGATGAATTTCTGAAGGTTTGTAACAGTAGAGAAACTCGTCCACAGTAATAGGACGGTCCCCTCCAAACACTTCCCTCCACAAAATTTGCATAGAGATAATCAATCTCCATGCATTTGGGTTGAATTGACATACTCCTAAACCTAATCTAACTAAAAATTCTCTAGTAAAAGCATTTAAAGGAAACCTAAGACCTCCTAGAAGGTAAGCCTCATATACACCTATCCCAAAATGGGGATTACAACACCACTCTCCAAGGACGGGCAATCTAGGATTAAACTCGTCTGGAATTTGGTACCATTCCCAAAGGTTGTTTAGTCTCTCCTCGTCCGTCTTAGAAGGAATATCTACAGCGCAACTATATACAGTTATCTCCGTCTCGTCCAAAGGACTAGACGAAGGGATGGAGGACGAGGTGCCTACCTGGGACCCTGAAGTTTTTCTAAGTTGTTTTTGTACTACTTGTAAGGGAAACCCAAGGACCCCTGAGACATATTCCTCGTCCGTGGTGTTTCCCCCACTACTGCTACTGGTGTCACTAGAGTTATCACTACTATCGTTATAATACTCATCTATAGCTTTCTTTGTACTATCGCTAGACGAGGAGATAGTTATTTTTGACATTTTTTGAAAAGAAAATCTTGGAAACCTAAAAGACGAGAAAAGAGGGAACACCTGACTCTAGGACGAACTGAAACTATGGATGCGAGGAAACTCTTAGACGAGGCTCTAAACGATGAATATCAAAGAAGGAAAATCTCAGAAGTGTGGAGGGCAGTGGAGGCATTCCACTATTTATAGATGGCTGACCTAAGCATATGAAACGACACAACCAATCAAATAATGACACGTAGTCTTCGTCTCGAAAAAATGAATCGATAAGATTGGTCACCATTGAAATGATGACACGTGGCACACTAACACCAGTTACTCACCCAAGTAACACAAGGTCACCTCTTTCCCTTTAGACGACCCATATGGACGAGGGGGCAACTGATGGTATAATAAAAAATCCAAGTCCAAGGTTCACGTCTCGTCCATAAATGTCGTCCAAAGAGAAGGTGCCTCGTGCTCGTCCATAATGACTTCGTCCGTCCGTCCTTGAAGGACGGACAAGGTTGTTGTGTCTTGAGCACTTTGAGCCTTAAACGTGTGCATTTTCACCAGGTGTGAGAATAGATGAACCATTGTAAGCCAAGTCCAACCGTTGTGAAAGGCATACCCAAATAGTGTAACTTCCATGGCGAATCTTTTGTACTACTCAGCAATAGGAACAATTATCAAATAAATAACCGTTGCCCACATGCTATATAAACGATCGCCAATGGGATGGTAAGACATTCAGATACTTCCAACTTTTTTGGAATTACAGAAATACTAACTTTTCCATCGAAGGATTCTTGGCCGGTTTCCACCGGTATCCTCTGATTCTGTGTTTATTTTCTCAGGACTTACCACAAAATCATCAACATCCGAGACTTTCAGCCCACTAATATAATAGAATTTATCATCTTTATTTACGAATATGTGTACATATTTGGGAATATACTAACCCATTTAAACTAACATTTGTTTGATGGATATTTTCTTTGGGTTTTAGATTTGTTTATGTGCAGGAAGTGGTAAAGTATTTTTCTAGTAAAAATGAAGAATAGTCATTAACACAGCAGAAGGCTTTAAAGCACAGCAGATAGCTTTAAAGCACAACAGAAAGTTTTAATGCACAATAGACAGCTCAATTGCACAGCAAAAGGCTTTATGCCAAGAAGCTTTACTGCACAGCAGACAGCTTCACTGCATAGCAGACGGTTTTACTGCACGGCAGACGGTTTTACTGCACGGTAGAAAGTTTTGTTGCACAGCAGAAAAGTCAAACCTGTGGCAGAAATCGGAGAAAAGTTCCTCCTGTGATAGAAACGTCAGTCCTGCGGTAGAAGCTGGTAACGGTAGAAAAAGAAAAGCCTTCTGCGGCAGAAACAGAGGATAAGCCTAATTTGTTGCATCTTCCCTCGGACTTGGACTTAATGTTTGCACACAATCCAGACCAAATTGAGTTGCAGTTGGATTTGTCTCAACTCCCTTACTCAGAATATTTGGGCCTGGTACCGCAAGAGGCAGCTCAACCCAATATAACAAAAAGGCCCACCACATTAAAGAAAGTATCCAAAACGTCACAGTGGTACCATAGTAGAATTCTATGGCAGAATATCATAGTAGTGTTACACAGGACAATACTATAGCAGAATCCTGTGGCAGAATACAGCAACGTTATAGCAGGATAGTGCCATAGCAGAATTCTATAGCAGAATACAGCAATGTTACAGTAGGACAGTGCCGTAGCAGAATTCTATGGCAGAACACAACAATGTTAAAACAGAGCAGTATTATGAGCAAAATGCTATGGTAGAATATTGTAGCAGAATGTTATGGTAGAATACCACAATACCATAACAGAGTTCAATAGCATTGCATCAAAATGCAATGGCAAAATATCATTGCAACATCATGGAGTTCAACAACATAAATATCATGAGACTCTACAATAGAAGGCCTTTACAATACTTGGTCCTATCCTGTAAATGCCACTTGTTTTCCTTGTCATGCATGTGAGACATGTGGCAAGCTACTTATTAAAACATGCAAAACCAAAAGTTCCACCACTTTATGCTCTCATTTATTTTAAGGAAGCACTAGAAGCTTTCTAAATTCTCTCCATCTCTACCTTCAGGTCCAGCACTTAAAGTAGAAAAATCCCTTCATTCCCTCACAAGGTTTCAATCATTTTTTTTTATGCTAGTGATTCTAGCTCTACTTCCACTGAAGAACCAAAAGCTAGAAACAA
This sequence comes from Quercus suber, assembly GCF_002906115.3. Classification (NCBI taxonomy): domain Eukaryota; kingdom Viridiplantae; phylum Streptophyta; class Magnoliopsida; order Fagales; family Fagaceae; genus Quercus; species Quercus suber. The sequence continues at coordinate 851,388 of NW_027069630.1, read as the reverse complement.
AAAAAAAAAAAAAAAAAATGAAGCTATTGTAGCCAAAGGAAAATTTTCATCATTACTATACTATTACAAATAACTATTTCCTCCATGAAGTATCTTCCAGTAGATTGTTCTAGAAGTGCAAAATGTCCCTCCGCAAAAATTTTGCAGCAGAAAGTACAAGTCCTTCGACAGACTGTTCACAGCAAAATCTGCTGAATTCTAGAAGTGCAAAATGTCCCTCCGCAAAAATTTTGTAGCTGAAAGTACAAGTCCTTCGGCAGACTGTTCACGTCAAAATCTGCTGAAATTTAGAAGTGCAAAATGTCCCTCTGCAGAAATTTCATAGCAAAAAGTGCAAATCCTTTGGCAAACTGTTCACAGCAGAATCTGATGAATTTCAAAAGTGCAGAATATTCATCTGCAGAATATTTTGTAGCAGAAAATTTTAGTTGCCAGAATGTAAATCTCTCTACAGATTATTTACAGCAGAATTTGCTAAATTCCAGAATGTTCATCGACAGAATATTTCGCAGTAGAATTCCCAAAATGTAGAATGTTCATTGGTAGAATATTTCATAGCAGAAAATTTCAAAAGACTAAGCGCAGATCCTTCGGCAGACTGTTCATAGCAAAATCTGCTGAATTTCAAAAATGCAGAATGCTCATCTGCTGAATGTTTCATAGCTGAAAGTTTCAGAAGCCAAAGTGCAGATATCTCAGCAAACTATTCACAGCAGAATATTCTATAGTAGAATTTTGTATTCCAGCAAGTCTTTTTGCAGAATATCCTACCACAAAATTCAATATTGAATTCTTAAACTTTCTAAGTGCAATCACAAATCCAATGGATTATCTTCTACAGCAAAAGTAATCATTGCCCCATCAAGAATTCATGGGAACACCAACAGTGTGAAGATGTGTAAAAGGGTACTAGACAATTCTACTACAGCAAGAAATTTGTGTCTAGATCTTATTCAACAAATTTAAGACTTGTTCTCAAAGCAGGAGAGGTGCATACAAAGCCTTTCATGATTCACTTTTGCTAAAGCAATCTTTTGCTACTACATCAGCAAATATATCAGTATCAATGAAGGGAGGAGGGAGAAGTAATCGATTCGGTGATATCAAAACATCCGCTTTCAACCAAAGCATACATTGAAAGCATGTGACAGGGTGGTGAAGTGTCCAAATTAAATCCAGACCTTGGAATGAAGCCAATCACCCAGTTACTGCGTACTCTCCATAAAGAAGCCCAAATCTACAAGCTGCTTGCAAACTGCTCTTTGTCCATTATTGAGTCTAGCAAACCAATTCAATAACCTTAAAGAGTTGAGAAGTTTTCTGTGAAGCACCTCAGAGGATTTATGCCTAGTGTGGCATTAATGATCATTATCTTTATGATCTTTCTAAAAAAAAAAAAAAAAAAGAATGTATCAGATCACTTGTACTGCAAACTATGCAACTCCACTATCACTTTTTAATTCATGAAGCTCATTGGTGCCCATGTCTCATCCTAGAAGAACTCTGCAACAGTGACTAACTCAAAGCTCCCTCTTTCAGCTTGTGTACAAGAGGGAAATAGCAGAAACAATTGCTGACTCACATTCTGCCGTGAATAGAGTTGCTTATCTTATTGCTGCAGAAAACTATTACGTAGTTTTTTTTTTTGTTTTTTTTTATTGAAGGTATTCTGCTACAAGGGCATTCTACCACAAGAATAAAGAAGCATGATGTCCTAGAAAGATGTGGGTACGTCATGGAAAAATTCTATATTATAAGCCGCTGACTTTTGGCTAATACTAGCCAACCATGAAGCAAGAGACGTAGCAAGCTCCATCTAAATATTCCCATACCCAAAGCAAGCAAAGAAGAAACTTATGAATTATGGGTCTTAGTAGCGAAAGCCAGCAAAAGGGTCATGGTCATGAATTCTTGGCTAGAAACCAGCAATGGAACCATAGTTGTGAGTTCTTGGCAAAAACCTATAATGGGGGCTAAGGCCTATTCTGCAGCAAATTTGGAAAGGCTTCTGCAAGGTGCTTAAAGTATCAATATGAAGCAGCAACATCATGTATCTTCTATAAAAAACTTGGTGTGTCACGTGGTTCAAAAAACCTTGGAGGAGGAGAGTAATGAAGTGAAAAACAAAGAAGTTGTGGCAAAGGATGTATAGGTTGTGGCAAAAGAAAAATTGGAGGAAATTAACCTAGGGTCGGACCCATAGGAACCAAGACCCATCTTAATTAGCTCAAGACTTTCAGAAAAGGAGAAATCAGAATTGATACTGTTGCTGAAAGAATTCAAAGATGTCTTCGCATAGAGTTACAGTGAAAATGCCAAGATGGGATCCTAGGCTAATAGTGCATACATTAAATGTGGACCTCGAGGCCAAGCCAGTGGCCCAACTTGCCAGGGTGTTCCACACTGCCTGCTAGGGTATTCCACGCTGAGATAGAAGGGGCAAAGTTTTGAGGAAAGAAGTACAGCAGGCAGCCTTCAAAAGGCTAAAACATATCATGATGAACCTCCCTACTGTGCAAGCCCTAGAAGATGAAGGAAAAGTTTTCAACGTTTGAAATAAAACATGCTGTAAGGAATGAAAATCAGTTTACGGATGCGCTATCCGCACTAGGCTTGCAAATAATGTTTGAAGGGGATAACACCAAAGTAAAGGTCAAAAAGAGGAAAGAGTCCATAATTGAGATGTTGAAGGAAAGGTTCTAAGAGGAACAGTCCGAAGGAGATTGGCGAATCCCCATAAAGGAAGCCTTAATGAAGGAAGAAGACACCACAGGACTAAAGGTACTGAAAGACTACGCCTTAGTGAGGAGGGAACTGTACCGCAAGATGTCAGGTGGGGTCTTGTCCAGATGCATAAGGCAGGAAGAGGCCTAGAGAAAATTAAAAGAAGTACATGGCAAAACTTGCGAATCCTACTAGGAGGTTAGCCTTTACCGTAGGCTTTAAAAGGTAGGCTTCTATTGGCCAAGCATGGGTAAAGACGCAGACCGAGTCCAAACCCAGTGTGGGACCTACCAGCTTGCGGCAGACAGAGAAGAAAGTTACACTGTGTTCGTCAGCGAAAACTGGAGAAGCCCATTCAAGAAGTACTTGACAGAAGGTATGCTGCCACAAAAGTACAGTGAAAAATACAAGCTTAAGAGGTTGGCAACACGTTACTTTTTGCAAAATACAATCATTTTCAAAAAAGGGTACTTTGGGCCCTGAAGAAGCAAAGGAGATGATAAAAGAAGTGCACTCAGGAGAGTGTGGGGAACACTAGGGAAAGAAAAAGATTTACAGATGCCTGCTGCAAATGGGCTACTACTGGCCTACCATGAAGAAAGATACAACAAAATTTGTGAAAAAAAATGCACCTATCGGATGCTCTTTGGGCTTATAGAAATTCAGCAAAGTTAGCCAGAAGGTTTTCACCTTTTTCCTTGGTCTATGGGACAGAGGTAATGAGCTCAGTAGAAGTAATGACTCCATCCCTAAGAGTTATGCAGATGCGGTAGAAAGAAAAAGAAAATGAAGTCTTTATGGCAGAAAGATGCGAAGACCTAGAGGGGCTTGATGAAAGGAGGGAAGAAGCCCAAAAGCGTAGCCGCAGATATAGAGAAAAGATGACTAAAGCCTACAGCAGAATGACAAAAAGAATATGTTAAAGAAGGAAAAAAAGCAAACACGAAGGAATCAATAATTGCTGTGGCAAAATGACAAAGGAAATGGTTAGAATGAAAAGAAAGTGAAGATTTCTTGTGAAGCATCGTCATTGGCCCTTGAAAGAAGAACATCTATAATGGCACCACTTATAGGCACCTTAAAATGAGTGGCAAACTCAATCACTTTTGCAGCAAAACCAGAATTTATGGCAGAATCAGAAACAGCCCGCAATGCAAACAGCAAAGGTACAAGAGTATTGATGATCTTGAGGGCTAATAGGTCCTCTACTATTGCAGCAATACATTTGCCCATGTTAGTAGCAACTCTGAATAAGGAGGCCTTCCATAAATACATCATCACTAAAAGAAACTTGCCTTTTCACAAGGCCTAGCATCTTTCTCCACAGAAACTTCATCCTGGCAAAGAATACATATGTTCTTCAGCACAGCAGAAAGTATTATCAGCAAATGAAAGAGTACTTTACTATGATGAGGGCTTGCAATGTTAGCTCTACGCTTTGTTTTTAGAAAAAGAAATGAAGATGCAAAGAAGAAGAATGCACAAGAAAAGGGAGTGAAGCCACCCTTTGATCTATACACTTAGAGGAAGCTTCCCTCTTGTGAAAGACTCTACATGAAGAAAGTGAAGTGGCAGAGCTATTTTGATGATACTCTTTTTAGTCATCGGCTTAGATGCGAAGGTAGTAGAAGAAAACACTCTCTCTATTTTTAGAGAATTAATGAAGCCCTAAGTGAAGCAACCTTAAATGGATAAAAAAAGAAAAAGAAAAATGAAGACTGTAAGAAGGATCCTTACTCTGCAAAAGTGTTGTTCATGAAGTTGTCAAAAAGAAGAGTTAAAGAATCAAAAGAGCCAATTTTGAGCATTCTACAGATATGAGAAAATGTAAAACATCATAATGAAGAAGAACCCAACAAGGAAGGATTCCACAACATCTGTGTCTTCCAACCATTCTTACAGAGCAACTACACTTATAGAAGAATGAAGAGATGATACTAAGGAATACGTGGGGAAAGTAAGTTAGATGAAGCAATCAAGCCTAATTCTTCTACCATAGAATTTGCTACAACCTTCACTTCCTACAATATAGAATCTACTCTAGTAGAAGCAGAGTAAGAGGTGTACTGACGTAGAGAAATAAGTGCATTCATTGCAGCAGAAAATGTCTACATACTCTGCGGAAGCAGAAAAATAAATATTTATCCCTACAAAAGCAAAGAAATAAGTACGTGCTGCTGTAGAAACGTAAAGAAATAAGTATAGAAATTGCCGCAGACATAAAGAACTGAGTACCATTGTAGAAGTCCAAGATCACAAGGAATTTCCAAGAAGCAAACCAAGAAACAAGCAAAGAAATGATGAAGAGAAGGATGCACACATCATCATCATCAACAATCCCTATGAATGAAAACCATATGGGGAGAAAAGAGTTGGTAAATTGAGAAGAAAACCATTAAGCTCGAATGGTAGGAATAATGGATCACAGGCCTATGAAATAAACAAATGGGTCTTGAGGAAGCAAATGGGCTTAAAGGAGCCCGGAAAGAGAGAAGTAACAAACCTATGGGCAGTATATGATGTAGAAAAGTGAGAATGGGCCACAGCAGGCCCGAAGTAATGCAAGCAAAGAAAGTAAGGGGTTGATGGCAAGCTCATGAGCCCCAAGGATGAGAATAAGGTGATTGGGCCGGGGAACTCCAATAAAGTTAGTAAAAGCCCATGGGAGTAAAGAATTGGAATGGGCCGAGGATGCCCAAAAGAATAAAATGGGACAAAAGAGCCTAAATGGAACAAAGGAGCCCGAAAACAATGAAACGGGCCGAAGATGCCCAAAATAATAAAATGGGACAAAGGAGCCCAAATGGGACAAAGGAGCCCGACAGTGATAAAATGGGCTGAGGATGCCCAAAAGAATAAAATTGGCCAAAAGAGCCCGAAAGCAATGAAATGAGCCAAGGAAGCCCAAAACAGCATAGTACAAGCCCAATGATAGTACTGGGCTAATAGAATTTAGCAAAACGAAAGCATACAATAGGCCTAAAGAGGCCCAATAGGCACAAGTCTTGAAGAGTAAAAGGAAAGCATACAGTAGGCCCAAAGAGACCCAACAGACCCAACACCACTCTCATGAAGAGCAATTTTTTGGCTACCCTTGAAGGGTCATAAATTTGTAAAAAATAAGAGAACGACTTGCCTAAGGAGAGTAAAGATTAAAATAGCAGGCCCGTGAAGAAAAGAAGAGAGGTATTCGTATGTGAGTTGTGAAACAACCCACAAAAGAAAACTGCATGAGTTTTCGCATAAGAATTGCAAGAGCAATCTATTTGCTCAAGAGGCTGAATGTTGATGCCCATTTTTTGCAAATCTGTACCCAAAGGCCCATGAGGAAGAAAGCCCAATGAGAAACAAGGCCCAAAGACCCACCAAGAAGACTGAAGAGTAAGAAATTTCTAAAGAAAGAAGTGTAAGTGAAAGCAATCTACAGCAAAACACAAATCTGCTACAGAATACAAATCTGCCACAGAATATAGCTTTACCGTAGAATATAGTTCTCTGGCAGAATGGCTTCGGCAGATGAAGATAAATTGGGCCTAAGACCTTTTTGATCCAGTCAACATTATTTAGCCCGTAAATTTGTAGCAGAATACACATCTGTCGCAGAATACAGATCTGCCACAGAATACAGTTCTTTGGCAGAATGGCTTCGGTAAATAAAGATAAATTAGGCCCAAGACCCTTTTGATCCAGTCAACATTATTTGGCCCACCAAGGCCAAAATCCTTTTGTATAAAAAAGATAGGCGTGAAAACTAATATGAAGAAGCATGGTGAAAAGAAACAAGTAATGGCAGGAAGTGTCAGCAGTAGGAAATGTGTGAAGGAAAGAAAAGCTAACTAAAGGAAATGACAAACACAGCAGGAAACGTGTGAAGAAATAAGACAGAGCCACGCAGTAGAACAAAACAAATCTGCTACGACAGAAACGGCATAGGAACGAAAGAATACAAAAACAGAAGGACCGGAGCACCACCAACCTATACCCAACCAATACAAGGGAGGTGGGCCCACGGTCAAAGGGATTCGAGAGTGTGGTTTGGTGGTGGGGGAAAAATGGGGTCTATATTTGGTTTCTCCATAACTTCTTTTGGGAATATATCTTGCTGGGGTGGTATCTTACCCAAAAGAAGTAATAGATGGTTGAGACCATCTGATGCATGCCATAGAGCTAGGTAGTGAGATAGCCCAAAGGTAGAGGTATACAGCAAGAATAAACAAAAGGGAATTTTGTCGTGAAATGAGTAATGGTGCGGCAAACACGTACTGGAGCAATGGCAGTGGTCAGGGCAACCAATGGGTTGGTAGGTCGTCTTGAAAGGATGCCCACAACAAACTAAAAACATTTGGTGAAGCCCTAGGGGTAAAAAGAAGAAATCTCATTGAATTAGCTCACTATAAAAGGAGGAGCTAGCCATGGATGAAAAGGGGACCCAGGGGGAAGGGGAAACCTGCACTTAAAAAGAAAGAGTCACCCAGAAAGAGGGACCCAAGAAAAGAAAAGACCCAAGTGAGAAAAACAACCCACGACAGGAGAGCAGTAAGAAATTAAGGGTAAAAAGAAAGAACGAAGAGAAAGAAAAAGAAGAGAGAAAACGTGGCAAGAATGGAGACAAGCATCAATAGACCATCTTTTCCCTCCCTCTTAGCAAACCCACTCTTTGAAGTCTCCAAAAGTAATAGCTAGTAGCCATTTAGGTCTATTCTCCAAAATGTACAACTTTTATGGTAAGAGCCTATGACAAGGTTGTTCAAGTTGGAGTTTGGATTCCTTCTTAGTTTACTTAATTTTGATTGCAAATATATTTGATTTCTCTCATTATAACTTATATCTACCGTATTTAGTCATCCTGCTGTAGCACGTTTTTTATCACATCTGCCGCATCAGTTGTCCTGTTGTGGTGTCTTTACTTGTTGTACTAGTTATTCTGCTATAGCACCTTTTTTATTATGTTTACCGTGTTAGCTATTTTATAAGCTAAACATTTCCTACCGAAGCTTTCTTCTTTTTCTGTAATTACATGTTTTACTTTTGACACAAACTAATCATTATCTTGCCATAAGTATATATATATATATATATACATATATACATATATCTTTATTTACGAATATGTGTACATATTTAAGAAAATACTAACCCATTTAAACTAACATTTGTTTGATGGGTATTTTCTTTAGGTTTTAAATTTGTTTATGTGCAAGAAGTGGAAAAGTATTTTTGCAGTAAAAATGAAGAGTAGTCATTCACACGGTAGAAGGCTTTAAAGCACAGTAGACAGTTTTAAAGCACAGCAGAAATCTTTAATGCATAGTAGACAGCTCTATTGCATAGCAGAAGGTTTTATGGCAGGAAGCTTTAAAGCACGGCAGAAAGCTTTAATGCACAACAGAAGGCTTTACAGCAAAAAACTTTACTGCACAGCAGAAAGCTTTATTGCACAGCAGACAGCTTCATTGCATAGTAGAAAATTTTACTGCACAGCAGACAGTTTTACTATACAGCAGAAAGTTTTGTTGCATAGCAGAAAAGTCAGACCTGTGGCAGAAATCGAAGAAAAGTTCCTCTTGTGGCAGAAACGTCAATCCTGCGGCAAAAACTGGTAGCGGCAGAAACAGAAAAGCCTTCTACGGCAGAAACAGAGGATAAGCCCAATTTGTTGCATATTCCCTCGGACTTGGACTCAACGTTTGCGCACAAGCCGAACCAAATTGAGTTATAGTTGGACCGGTCTCAACTCCCTTACTCAGAATATTTAGGTCTAGTACTGCAGGAGGCAGCCCAGCCCAATATAACAAAAAGGCCCACCACAACCATAAATTAAATTAATTGAAGAATTTAAATTTAGGTTATGTGGACTATGTAACTACTCAATTATGAGCATGACTACCACTACCCCTACACGTGGTCAAGCCCCCAATCATCACACCTGTTTGAATTGCAATAGTCATTTTTTCATTTTGTGTTAAAGACTTAAAGTTACTACAATGGAAGCCAATCCCAAAAATGTAGGGCTTGTGGGACTCTATGACTCTATAATCTATTTGCCTCTCTTTTTGAGAATGAACCCAGTTGCACTTGCACCTATATATCTTTTCATTTTTCCCATTTTTCCCATTAAGCACAAAACCAAAGTACTCTTATTAGCAAAAGTTTCTAACACCCACTTTCTCTCTTTTGAACCTTTTCATTCAAACAAACTCAACTGTAAAAAAAAAACAAAGAGAACAAACCAAAAAAAAAAGGTAGCAACACTACCCAGCACAAGACAAAGCCACAAAGCAGCCTCTGGTCTTGGAATATCCTCATTGATCCCCTCCCAAGTCTCAATCCCCCTTTTTACACTAATCTCTATTTGTAAATACAATAACTCTCTCTCTCTCTCTCTCTCTCTCTCTCTCTCCATCATAATATACCACTTCAATGAATTTTTAGGACTATGCTTGTTTGAGTCTAGAAAAACTCTTATCATTTGTTTTGTGTTTTAAGACTATGCATGATTTGTTGTTCTGTTTGAATTTTTTATTAGTTTTTTTTTTTTTTATTGGGAAGAGATGAATTTTTTATTAGTTATGTACACAATGCAAGTTAATTTAGTTTCTTTGTTTGACTTGATTTCATATATTATAATTCAAACCCTCTGACCCGCCTTATTAACCAATATTATAATATTTGTGATGAACCAAATATTGCAACACTACCATCCTATAAGACACAACTTCATCTTGCAGGTCATTGAGACTTCCTTTAAGCTTTAAAATTACTTATGTGTTTTTAAAAGTTATATTAAGCTATATTTTGTTAGCAATACATGCAAGGCAAATTGTGTGAATTCTACAGATGAAAAAAATTGTGCATGTCACCCAGCATTAATAGCCAATGGAGACAATAAAGAAATATTCCAAGTGTCTATCCTTTGGATGCTTCTAAACATGCAATATATAAACTATAAAGAATTGTGCAATAACCTATTATTAATGGCCAATGGAGACAATAAAGAAATATTCAAAATGTCTACCCTTTGGATGCTTCCTCTACCATATACAACAGTCTTAAGGCATCCCCATAATGCAATTCTCCAATAACAGTTGAAATTTGGAAAAAAAAAATTAAAAAAAAATAAATAAATAACATTTTACAATCCAATTGTAAAATTTAATAGTTTCAAAAGACACGAAATAACTATCTTGAGTTAAAGCGATGTTCAAGAAAATGTTAACGTTTACCTCTAAAATCCAAAAGTCTTGGCCATCTCACAATCATGATGTTTTAATATCTAGTCAATCATACCTCCCACATCTGCTACATCACTGAAACAATAAGTCCTGAAAGATAAGCAAATAAGTCAACACTGAACAGCAAATTTATTAATCGGCATGAACACATGATATATAAAAAATCCAAAACTCAAAGTGAATGTTGGGCATGTATTGTGTGTAGGCTTATGAAATTCTTTGTGAAAACAAATAATAAGAATTCCTTGCATGAGTTCAATCATGTTGAATTTTTATCTTAGCCCAGCTCTTTCTTTGGCATATATAATATAGAAACATTAACGTTTAGAGCCTTTGCATCTTTATATATAGGACAAAACAAAATAACACGGTGACTCTAATAAGATTACCTGAACTCCTACAAATAAGTCAAGAGTCAGGCAGAGATCTTGTTAGTACATACAATATTGGAGTACATTTCATCAAACACATGAAGTGCAAACCTACGACTGTTTGCTAAGACTCCTATAGAGTATATCTTAACATGTCAAACGTGAGCCAAAACAATATGAAAAATTAAAAAAGATATATAAAAAATTGAGAATATATATATATAGACACACACACACCCAGTCATTATATTGGAATGTACATACTAGTTAAGGAAAAAACTAGAACTGGTACCCATGGCCCATTAATTCCAATGAGCATATGATTTGGGGTATAAACATATAAAAGACACAATACACTAGTCAGCCCCCACAGTAATAAAATATTCATTTCGAAGACCTTAACAAAACATAGAATGATCAAGACTCAAGAGGGTAATGTAATTCAACACCAACACTCTTTTATCAGTTGGCTTTCCTTTCAAGACATTGTAGCAAAACGCACAAACCAAATCAACCAAATCGGACTACGACTCCTTCAATCCACACTCCGACCCACGAACAATCAGACCCATGCTTTGATCCACGCTCACGACTCCTTCGATCTACGCTCCAAACCAAAAACCCACACTCCGACCCACAACTCTTTCGATCCACGCAAACCCATGAAGAGAGAACAAAGAATATAGAACAGAGATGGGTTTGGCAACGTGGGTTGAGGGAAGGGAAGAGCGGCTTGGGTTGAGGGAGAAAGAAGGAAAAAACAAAAACAAACAAACAAACAAACAAAGGAGAGGAGGCAAAGGCGTAGGAGTGGGAGAAAGAGAGAACCAGAAAAAAAAATGAGGGAAAAAAGAGGAGATAAGCGCGAAAAGGGAAGCGTGTGAGAGGGAAGGGAAACGTGTTTTATTAAACAATTAAAAAAAAAAAAAAAAAAAAAAAAAAAAACAATCTTGCTACAGTGGACAGCTAGAGATAGTCCATTGTAGCTGGATTGCAAAATTAATAGGATTTAAGAGCTTTGATGAAATATGCTTTTTGATCTTTTGATGCTAAAATTTAGCATTTATAGCATTTGAGAGTGTTGATGAGAATGCTCTAAATGAGGGAGAAAAAGAAAAATAAAAGAAGGGGGGATAGATATAGGACACTGGACACGTGTGTGGAGGAAAAAAACAAGAAAAAAAATGTATGGATGAACATGAAATGAAAGAAAGGAAAAATAATATAAAAAATAAAAAATCCTAATTGAGAAATGCTATCACAATATTTTCACAATAAATTTTAAGTAATAGACTGTTATTAGTTAATATTAGTGAGTAAAAAAATAATTTCAGTGGTGGGTTTAAATTAAAATTAGTAACAACTTTCCACATAAATTTTGTTGTGAAAGTATTGTGAAAAATGTTGTGAATGTAACACTTCTCATTAAAAAATATAGTTGTTAAAAAAAGAAAAAATAATGAAAGAAGAAATAATATTTAAATAAGATAGAGACATGATAAAGAATTTATTAGAAAATGTATTTGAAAAAGTAAGTAGGTAAAAATTAAATATCATTTTTTACCGTCCAAATAAAAAAAAAAAATATGGAGAAGCTGTTGAAGATGCCTTTTAATTTTAAACTTAACTGAAGTTTTGAATTAGAAAAGTAAAATAAAAGTAAATGAGGACAGAGAGTTGGTCTATTAGCTAAAAAATGACCACAATATATCAGAATCCTCAAAACTTAATTGACACTATAGTCCCAATAACTTATTATTGAATTTATATTTTGCAAATCCAACCGTTGGATTACATGTTATATATGCTCTTAACAAGAATGCTAATTTTCATGACAATCGGATATAATTTACCATTTGATATTTAAACATATCTTTTATGCGTTATTTTAAACCACAAAAATATGAATTTTGACATTTGATTGATGACATGCCCATGGAGTTTTTGGCGTCTACGAAACCTTCGTTATACCATTTTTCTTCAAAATCTTCCAAAGCCACCTTCAAGTCGGCAATTTCATCAGCCTATGCAAGGTTCAGGCTCTCCGCCTCCACCAATTTGAGCTCGGTCCCACCCAGCTTCACCTCCATCTCAGTCAACCTCTTCTCTGCTAACGCCCTAGCTTTCTTGGATGCGTGAGCTTTCTTTTCTGCAGCCTCGGCAACTTTGCCCTTCTCTTTCGCAGTGGCCACATCGACGTCCTTGAGGGCCTTCTCTCGGTCAATATCCTCGACGACTTCTTTTAGCCAATCATCCATTGCGTAAGCTAGTTGGGTAGCCTACAATATAACAGTGATACATGTAAAAAAAAAAATATATATAAGGATTTTACCCACCTATCCTCAAGGCAAACCTGAATCCACTATGAAAGAATCGAAGTTCATACAAAAGGACTACAAGCTCCCCGCTCGACTTCCTAATGCTACCCACCAGTAGAACTTACTGACACGACCATGTGCAAGCTCCGAATCCACGGACTCCTTCTTTCTTGAATTCTTCAATCAAGTACAAGCACCCCCGCTTGATTAATCTTTAAGTTCTTGAATCTGCAACTGAATGATCATCAAGGTTTTGATAATATCTCCACCTTGAAAACCCTAAACTTTGTGTAAAGGAAAGCTCCTCAAAGATCTCACAAGAGATTTACACAAAACAGCAATATGAGCAACAAAGGCTTAGAGAGGTTTGGGTACAAAACTCTAGATACAAAAGAGGCACACTCTTCTCTCTCTCTCAAAAGCTCTCAAAAACGTGGCTTAGGGTTTCCTTTATATAGTGGGAGAATTAGATCTGAAACCCTAATCCTTAATGGGCTTAAGCTGCTGTTTGGGCCGACTTAAAATTCTACAGATACGATTTTCGATCGATTGAGCCTGTTCTTCGATCGATCGAACCAGGCAGAATATGAAGTCTTCTTCCTGCAGCTTGTATGATCTTAAATCTTGACTTGAATCACCTTGAGCATTGTCTAATAAAACCTATAGACTCTAAGATCTATATTTAGACAAGTTTGTGTTCACGATTTGCCAATTGTTCTAAACATTTAGAACCTAACAATCTCCCCCTTTGGCAATTCGTGACAAAACTTTCATACAGAATGAAATGCTCAAATACAAGAACAACCCAATACAATAAAATGCTCATTACAACAAATTCAACCTAACTACTATCCATCAGTTGCAAGTGTAGACAGCAGCTCAATTGAATCAACCTGTATATTTCCTGAAACACTAAACAAACGCATAAACGCATGTGTGACAGAAAAACAGTAAATTAACAAATATGCAAACTAACTCTCCCCCTAAACATAACATTCTTGTATTTTCCACACATATTCCCACATATCAACTATTTCTCCCCCTTTTTGTCACGTATTGACAAAGACACTCATACAAAGAGTAAACAGTCAACATACGCAACAAAGGATAAGAGAAAATAGAGAAAGAAAGGGATACAAAACAATTCAACTCTATAGAAAATAGAGACAGCTCCTCCTATGAACAACACAGGTTAAAAAAAACTTTTCTCCCCCTATCAAAAATAGGAAAAACAAAACAAGTTTTGGGAAAAACAGTTTTGGGGAACAATAAAGGAGGTGGGGGAAAATCAGCAGCAGCAACAACATCACCAACAGGATCAGGTACAACCTCACCAACAGGACTAAAGTTAAAAACACACAAACCAAAGTTAAAAACTAAGGTGAGGATACACATGAAGAAAAAATATTCTCTCTTTCAATAAAATGCAAACATGACACTATGTGACCCATAAACAGTTGCATGGGTAGTGAAAATATTTGCACATTGATTATCCATCATATCTCTTAAGAAAAATATTTTCTACAGTTCACACATAAAAAAGGCATATACTAGAAAGTACATAGCTCAAAAATTAATCAATTAATTTTTTTGATCAAGTTGAGTACCCAATGTAGCAAAATGTATGCATGCTATGTATGAAAACAATGAGAAATATGACTGCAAAACTGCAAGATGGATACAGAAATCAATGCAATGCATGTGAATCTTAAACACAAACCAAGGGCAGACTGCAAATTAGCACAAAAACAATATAGAATAAAAATCTATATGATGCATGAACAAATACAATGCCATGATGCATGTACTAATGTAGTAAAATATTAAGTTCAATTGAGATCAAATTGACAAAATTGGTTTGAGCATAGAGTTTCTAACAAAAACCCCAAAAATTTGAAAACCACTTGTTGAATTTTTTAAACAAATTGATGAATTGAGCATCACATAACACAACTCACATAGTATAATGCTTAATTACATCCAAACAACAAGTCAATTTCATCAAATTCAACTCAATTTAACAAAAGCCCCAATTCGGATCAAGAATAAACCCTTTTTAAAAACCTGATTCGCGACTTTCGATTGATCAAAAAATACATTCGATCGATCGAATGAAACAATCATTTTTAAACAAATTAAAGCACTTTTTCGATCGATCGAAAATCAGAATGGATCGATCGAACTGGGCAGAGGCTCACAAAATTTTTGAGAAAAATCACAGTTTTGAAAAACACAAACCTAATTTTGAAAATAACTCCTCAAAGCATTAAACAACGAAAGCAAAATGCATGAGTATGAGATGGAATGCTTTTTCAAAAACCCAAATTTTAAACCCAATTTTCTCAAAAACAAGTTTCAATCATTCTCCCATTGAAATTTTCTTAAGCAACAAATATGTTCTGCACAAATCTCAAGATATTTTCAAAATTTTCAAACTTGAAACACATTTTGCATTAAAATCAAGGAAATTTTAATCTTAGATGGCCACAACAAAATCACACACAATATAATGTACCAAGTTTAGCAAAGAGTAACTTGTGTAGTGTGTGCAACTAGCGAAAGCTTGAGATACATGTGAGGTGATATGTGAATAGCAATCAAACACAAAGTTTACACAATCCATCACATAGAATTTAAAAGAGACTATCACCTAATGAGTTACATCCTATAACTCCCACATCTCCTAAAACAAAAGCTTGCAATCATGTAAGTTTCTTGTATTTTTGCCTCTTATTTGTATGAAATGGCATTCAGCCTAATAGTACACACCGGTTTGAATTAAGTGAATTGGCATCAAGCCTAATAGTACACACCAGTTTTAATTTAATTAAGGCTACACCTTATGTTCTTTTTGTGCATGTGTTACACTTTCTCGAGCACACAATCATATGATATGCACTAAGGTGTTCATGATTGGCTAATGAACAGTGGTGAGATGGTTATTTATGACTTTCTCAAAAGGATCAAGTCCGATAGTCAAATAACATGTGACTTCAAGATTAAGACAAAGTGATAAACACCATAAACATCTTTCCCATACAACATGCACTACAAAGCTTCAACTAGTAAAGTGCAATAAATAAGCTCATCAAAGCTAAACAAGGTACATAAACTTGTTATGTAAAGATAATATGACCAATCCTTGATTATAAATCCAAGATGTGAAATACAAAACTCAAAAATCCTTTTGGTTCTAAAAGAGATTTATGACCAAACACAAAAAGCACATATTATGCTAAATGAATAATGCAAATGCAATGCATGACAATGTTTAACTAAGCTATAAAGGGTACACAAACAAGAAATATCAATTTCTTACTTAACCCATGAGTACATGTACAAACTAGTACATACTCACACAAAATCAGAAATAGCTTAGCATACTATTCAAGTTTCTCCACAATGTCAAGCATGTTTTAAATCAAGAGAGAGATATCATAACCCATGTAATCCTCAAGAACAATAAAACAAGACACAAAATAAAATATTTTTGTCTTTTTGAAAATTTTCAATGTTTTTGGATTTTTTTTAAAAAAAATATATAAAAACAACCTAAAAAACAACACAACCAAAAACAAAAACAAAACATGTCCACAAATAATTGAAAGAATTAAATCAGGGACAAGTTAGCAACACTCACCTTGCAGAATCTTTTCTCACCCATCTAGCACGAGTCTTCGGCTTTGTAGGTGAAAATCCATGTGAAGCAGAATGTATTTGAGGGATTATACCAAACTTCTGAGAGAGACTGAAATCCTGCAAATTCCTTTCACAAGCCAACAAGCTCAAATTTTTCAAAAGAATATGAAACAATTTATATGGACTTATGGCAGGAGAAATCTCATCACATATCCTAGATTGAAACACAGAATGCTTAAATTTCAATTTATGACAATTAGGACGAATGTGACTAGAGACACTACAAAAGTGACAAACAGGAACAAATTTAGGAACATCAATATTCCTAACAACAAGTCTAGTCTCAGATTTAGGTTTTTGCCTCAACAAAGAACAATTTGGTCTAATATGACCAACAACGCCACAAAGGTGATAGGTAGGCACAAAAACAGATTTATTATGCTCTCTAACAGTAGGTTTAGACTTAGGTGTAGAAACTTCAGCGTCTACATCAGAACTTTTACCTTTGTCCAACCTAGCAAAATAAGCCTTTTCTTTATTATTCCTCTTAAAAGGAGGGACATAAACTTTCTTAGTTTTAGCCTTAAGAGAAACAGAAACACTTCTGTTATCAACAGCAAGCTTGGTACTAGTCAAATTTTCAATTTTAGTTTTAGATTCAACTAACTCTTGTTCCAACCTTTTCATCTTCTCATCTTAAGAGGAAATTTGATTTCTCAAAAATTCATTCTTTTTATTAGACTCATCTAATCTAACAATCAATTCTTCTTTTTCAAGATTAGCCAATTTTAACTCTTCTTTAAATTTCTTAGAAATTTTCAAAGATTTAGATAATTCCTTACGAAGAGTTTCAAAAGCATCAAAAAAATCAATAGAAACAATAGTGTCCTTTTTATTCAAATCATCACAGGCATCAATCAAATCAGCAGAAGCATGAGCAGAAACATGATCAGAAAGACAATTCAAATTATCCATGACAACAGGGGTCAAGGATCAGCTCAGAGATCAAAAGATCTACAACAGAAGAGCTACCTGCTCTGATACCACTTGAACGGTTTTAGACCCCTTAAAACACAACCAGATTGGTTAGCCTAGATTAATTAGCCTAGTTATTACTTAGTCAAATTATACAATTCTAGGTTAAAGCAATCAAATAATCATATCAAGAATTTATAGCAGCGGAAAAGTAAATAATACAAGATATGATCACCCAGGAAAACCAAACCGGTAAAAAACCTGGGTAGGATTTTACCCACCTATCCTCAAGGCAAACCTGAATCCACTATGAAAGAATCGAAGTTCATACAAAAGGACTACAAGCTCCCCGCTCGACTTCCTAATGCTACCCACCAGTAGAACTTACTGACACGACCACGTGCAAGCTCCGAATCCATGGACTCCTTCTTTCTTGAATTCTTCAATCAAGTACAAGCACCCCCGCTTGATTAATCTTTAAGTTCTTGAATCTGCAACTGAATGATCATCAAGGTTTTGATAATATCTCCACCTTGAAAACCCTAAACTTTGTGTAAAGAAAAGCTCCTCAAAGATCTCACAAGAGATTTACACAAAACAGCAATATGAGCAACAAAGGCTTAGAGAGGTTTGGGTACAAAACTCTAGATACAAAAGAGACACACTCTTCTCTCTCTCTCAAAAGCTCTCAAAAACGTGGCTTAGGGTTTCCTTTATATAGTGGGAGAATTAGATCTGAAACCCTAATCCTTAATGGGCTTAAGCTACTATTTGGGCCGACTTAAAATTCTGCAGATACGGTTTTCGATCGATCAAGCATGTTCTTCGATCGATCGAACCAGGAAGAATATGAAGTCTTCTTCCTGCAGCTTGTATGATCTTGAATCTTGACTTGAATCACCTTGAGCATTGTCTAATAAAACCTATAGACTCTAAGATCTATATCTAGACAAGTTTGTGTTCACGATTTGCCAATTGTTCTAAACATTTAGAACCTAACAGGTTGGAACTCAAATTTGCAAAACTCGAGTTCCAAAAACAGTCTACAGAACTAAATAACTTCAAACGCATATTATTCACCAAAAAATTTCCTAAAAAGTTACTATTCAGCAAAATTTTCCCACCAATTAGCAAGGGTGGCAATTGGGTGAGTTAGGTCAATTGTGGGTTTGGTCATAGATTGGTTAGACACACATTTACCCATTAACCCATTTATTATTCATTTAAATATAAATTAAATACTCATTTACCCCCACCAAACCCATTTAATATAATGGGTATCCAATCTATCCATTTAACCAATTATTAAACACACACACACAAAGAGTAAAAACATGTAAAATTACCCAAATGCCCTGCAACTTTAAATGACCAAATTACCTTGGTCCCTCTAAAAATTTTGCTCAAATCTAAGGCATTTGATTTTTTAAATCTAAATGATTTGATTGTTCTAATGTGAATTTGTGTTCTTTTTACAGGAGATAGTTTCCATGGTAGAGAGGAACTAGCGATGATTTTTTGGGAGGTAGAGGGATGTGTTGAAGAGTGGTTAGGGTTCCGACAAGCCTTCACTAGTGTCGATGGTGGTGGTAATGGTCTGGTGATTGAATCAGTCAATGCCTTGCTTCTCCATCCCAATCAACTTAGTCTCTTCCCAACACTAAGGATTTCTCTCTCTCTCTCTCTCTCTCTCTCTCTCTCTCTCTCTCTATGTGTGTGTGTGTGTGTGTGTGTGTGTGTGTGTGTTTGGCTTTTGAGAAAACGTTGAAAAACATGAGTTTTGGTTTTATTTTATTTTATTTATTTATTTATTTCTTTTAAAGTTCTGATTTTAAATTTTAGATTATAGGTGGATACAATGGTTAACCTGTGGGTTTCCCATTAACACTCATTCAACTTGACTATCCAATGAGTATTTACTCATTTAACTCAAATAATTAATTGGGTTGGGTCAAGACTTATCGAAATTAAGTGGATCATGGATGGGTTAATGAGTTTGGGACAAAATTGCTACCCCTAATTATGAGCGTGTCTCACTTTAGTTCACGCCATCTACGTAAATCATGGGGGTAGACATGGCATACTGCCCTATTTCATTAGTAGAATTTTTTTTCTTTTTTATCTTTCAAGTCTCTCATAGGTTGGAGTTTAAAGGGACTTGAAGGCTACTTTCCCTTCTCAACAACTGGGCATGTTCTAGGTGGTAATCCAGTTGTTAAATTCGTCAACACCTTTTTCAAGATTTGTAGACTTCCTCCTTATCTTAATAGGATTAAAATGGTACTCATTCCTAAGTCAATAACCTTGATATTATTTCGCAATTTCTGACCTACCATCCTTTGCAATGCATTATACAAAGTTCTTTCGAAATTACTAGGGAACCGGTTTAAATATTTTTTGGATGATATTATTCACCCTTGGTAATCATGATTTGTACCTGAAGGCAGGGCTACGGAATTGTTGATTAGGAAATGATTCATTTGATAAAGAATAAGTAAGGGCCATATAGGAATTTTTTCCTGTAAAAATTGATTTGGATAAAGCTTAAGATAGACTTGAATGGTCCTTTTGTGAGAATTGAGACCTGAGGGGCCGCTAATATCTCTTTCAACTTTGTATGGATGAGCTTGTTTTTACTTGATCAAGAGGAGATCAGGAGATGAGGAGAATATATAACTTTTTAAAGTATCACATTTTTTAAATTAAGTAAGAATATGCTTGTATATGATAAACTAAATATGCTGAATAAGCATATGAAAATAAATTTGATCCAAACGCACATCTATATATGTGTGTGTGTGTGTGTGTGTGTGTGTATGTATTAATAGGAGAGAAAATTCAATTAGATTTCAATTGGATTCTCAATTTTGCACCACTTGTTCTAGCCAAAACTCAAAAAAAAAAAAATCTAATTAGATTATATTTTGAAGTCCAATTTTGTGCCAAAATAAATGATGCATCAACAATTAACACATAAGCCAAGAAAACCACAATGATGGTGCTCATTGGCCTAAGTAAGAACATCTCACCTGCACACTTTTATTAGTGAACTCAATAGAGTCTGGAACTCGTCTAAACTAATACCACTACAGAACTGAGGAGTCCAACGAGAAAGACTTTAAAAGTAAAACCTCATCCTCCTTCTCCTAATTCCATATCATCATCTCATGTCTCCTCCTTCTTCTCTCACAACCTCTACCAACTAAATCCACACACTGCCCTCTCCTCCTTTTTTTGGATTTCTCAGAGCAAGCCGGGGTTCAAACACAATGTTCAATCCCACTCTTCCTTGCTTCATATTCTCATACATTACCGCTTCATTGGCGCCTCCAAGAAGATTCCAATCTCAAATATCAGTTCTTGTTGTTAACTTGATGACGTTGCCTTCGTCTTGGACTTCTTGTGCTACATGAATCGCCAAAAAAAGATAAAATTTTAGTTTCAGTTCTCTTTAAAGCTATAACATACTGTGAATGAGACTTTTCAGGTTACTCCAAGCAAGACAAAATGGTTTAAGTTATATATCCTAGATCCCACTTCTACAAACACACATAGGCACACAAACTAGAGTCCATTAGAATTAAGACCTTTTTATTAAAAAAATGTGCACATATCTATATACGTAACTCTTTAGCTTTTTGGATGGGGATCCAATATGTATTGGGTTGATGCTATGCTATATCTGTATTTTGCAAAAATATGAATTAGATATGGTAATAACATTTGGTTTGAAAATAAAGCAGAAATGTCAAAATCCATGCACAAATTGCGATTTTTTTAAAGACATTTTCTTGCAGCATTGCTGTATTTTGGTGCTTTGAGAATCATTAAAATGTGTCCTAACAAGGGTTTTTTTGTATTTATTTGATGTAACCATGGTTTTTCATGTGGATATCATTTAAATAGATGAAAAGTTCAAATGGATAAAACCCTATGGAATAATTTACTGTAATTTATTTGTATCATTATTATCATAGCGACACAGCCAAATGACGTTCATGTTGGACAGAGAAAGATAGAACAATTTTTGGCTGTTTACATTAAATTTTGTTGTTAGAGATGTTTGATTCATATTGCTTTTTTTTCTTTTTTCTCTTTGTATTTTGGATGTAAATTGTATTCCTCTTGTTAAAAATTTATTTTTAAAATTATCAACATCAAAACTAATAATAATAATAATAATAATAATTATCAAACATGTTAAGTCCTAATTTCTGTGAAAGGCACAAATAATTATTAAGCACGTTCGGTAGATTAATAAAAAATGTATAGCCCCCATACAACACTATAACTTAGATTCTAACGATGAATTTGTTAAAAAAATATTGAAAAATATTTCAGTAATTAATCAAGGTATGACACCAATGAGTTTCTTTTTTTATAGACTTTCAACGGACAAAATTGGGAAATGCCCTGTTTGGGCAAAAATAGCAGCTCTGCCCTTTTTTGCAAACTATATAGGGAAATACCCCTCTTTTGTAACTCGACAAACCGGAAATCGAGTTATATTGAAAAACTCGATTATTAAATAAGCGAGTTATGTGTGAACTTTGTGCCACGCAGCCAAAACAGAAGTGACTTCTTCCAATTATGTATACACATAACTCGGTAACTGGTAAATCGAGTTTTATGAACCTGTTGCCATTTCAAACCCCAACGTCTCAGAAACTGTTCTCATACAGTCATACTCTCCCTCGCTCGCTCTGCCATCACTCTCTCCTGAACTCTGCCTCAACATCTCCCTCTCCGTTAGTCTCACTACCCCTCTACACTTTCCCTCACCCTCTCACTCACTCTCCCTCTACACTTTCCCTCACCCTCTCACTCTCCGTGGTGCTTCCGTCGAACCCTCATCGCCGCCGTTGATTACAGGTACATTGCTCTTCTCTTTCTCTTGTTTTGTTTATCACAACTGACCATAATTAGCCTTGCATGCATCTTGTTGGTTTAGAAAAAGTCATCTGGAAATCTNTACAAAATAAGAAATTAAAAATAAACCAAGATTTCTTTGAATCTTTTTTTTTTTTTTTTAAGCTTTTAGTGCGTTTGGATTAAGATTTTGTAATTTGTTAAAAGTAGACAAAAATATAATCATATATATTATATTAAGTTGAAGTACAATTTTTGAATTCAAATCAAATCAAATTAATTTATAATTATAGTTTAATTTTGTGCTATGTGTCCAATTTGATTTTTACATGTTGGTGTCAAGTTACCTCCATTCGTAATGCTCAATGTGGAAACCAAATCTACCAAGACGAACATCTTATCATCACAATTGTTAATGTTTCCGTGCGTAAGCATAGACTACATGCTAGTTTATAATAATCGGGTAGCTAATATTCAATGGAAAATCCCATGCTTGATTATATGGTTTAGTAATGAATATATAAGGGGGGAAAAAAAAGTGTGCAAACAAAAATTAAGAAACCAAATAAAAAGTTTTTCAGGAGTCACCGACCTTTTGCATCCAAACAACTATTGCATGTGTAGAACATGATTAAGCATCATGAACTAAAACAAGAACGAATAATTAATAAAAGAATCGAGTTTGTTAACGGTAAATACAAATTATAAAAGCAGCTACTGAATACAAATTACATATATTCTCAATAATCTACGTGCATGCATGAGAACAAATTTCAAGGATTTTGAGAATACCATTAGATACTTTAGCTAGCTTTAATAACCGATCAAATTCTTCGGTTCTGCATGCAAGCATGATGGGGCCTTGTATCTTTGGTTCAAGCTCATCTGCTTGTGACTGCACAATCAATTCTTGAAATGTTGGTAATGATAGATACTTCACTGGAATTTCGTATCTCTTCTTCTCTTCTCCCGCGTATAGACCTATGTAACCTTTTGGAACTTTACGGGTCTTGGAGCTTTTAGTAGAGTCAATTCGATTGTACGAGTTCTTTGAATGATTTAAACCTATTTTTTTAATGAACGTGCTGATTTTCCTACGAACAAAGGTACAAGAGCAATACATAATTGTTCCTCGGAAAGAGAGAGACTAGCTATTGTTTATTCAATTTCAAAGTAGATCCTATAAAAAAAATAAAATAAAATAAAAAATCAAAGTAGATAGAAGAGCAGATGCTAATTAAAGGAGGTAGTGAATGCTAAAGGAGATTGTGGATATTAAAAGAAATTTTAGTGAAAGAGATAGTTGACTAAGGAGGAATCTTGTAGTAATAATATTGTAAGAGTTCCACTATATATAGACTCCTAACTTTCGAGAAAAATTCATATTCTCTCTCACAAACTCACCTCACTGGAACAAACTACAAGACAAAAAATACACGGTCTGGGTGAAAAATTTGGAGTCAACTGACTTTTTCATATTAAAAATCACAAATATATACTGATTTGTAAAACAAGTTCGTCCTCCACGATTAATTTGACCATAACAGTGATGTCAAAATGCTTGAGATTTGAGAATGCCTTGTGGCATCAGCCCCATGGAAAAAAACCAGTAGCCTAACTTATTGAAATAGGTTATTACTTATTCCTGAAAAATGTGTTATAAGACTTTTTGCCCCTAATAATTTTTTAGAAATGCAAAGTTTACAATATTTTTACAAAATTTCCATAACAAATCATAGGTAGTTAGTTATTATTGGTTCAAATTTGAACCTAACATTAAGATTACTTTTTTTGCCCCACAATAACAACCAGTAATAACCTACTACTTAAGATTTATTGTAAAAATATTATAAACATATCATTTCTCATTATTTTTCTATTCTATTTTTTTTTTTTCTAAAGTAGTATATTGTTGCCTTAGGCCAACTCATCTACTTATCTCTACAGTCTACACAGCAGCAGAAGATATAAATGATAAGATCTAGAATTCCATTCTAATCCACATTCATGATCAGTTGGTCGGTCGTTAAATTCTAATTTGTAATTATTATTCAAGAAGTTTTGAATGGTTTAGTCATTATGGAAGTTCAGAAATGTTGGCTTTGGCTTGAATTTTAACGGCTGATGAGTGGACTAATTATTAAAAAAAAAAAAAAAAAGTTTGAATGGTTTTGGCTTTGGCTTTGGTTTTGAATGGTTTAGTCATTAAAAAAAAAGTTTTTTTTTTTTTTTTCAGAGTAAACAATAAATTAAAATTGTGCTTGCAAATTAAGGCACGAGTGATTTAAAGAGTAATACTTTGAAGTTTGAACACAAAAAATGGTTTATGATTAGTGCAAAATTTCTTTCATATCAACCCCTCTTTAATTAATACTACTTTTATTAATTAAAGAATGATTTTTTTTTTTTGTGTCATTAAAGTTATTGTAACCTTTTTTTTTTAATACAAAATTTTTTAAAAAAAAAGTGTATATATATATATATGTGAAGTTCATTCTTGAAGACTTGAACTTCAACCCTCTCTTACTTGACAGTAACTCTATCAACTATCCTATTATACTTTTATTATTATTATTATTATTGTTATTATTGTTATTATTACTATTATTAAATTTTAACCTATGGTTCTGCTTCATGATCGATAATTGCTTTCTATTATCAGGCCAAGATACTAATCAATTTTTTATATAGAATCTTATATCTCTTATTTGATGACCAATGACTTTACAAGTTGAGTTAACTAGAACTTACATTTTTAATTTAGTAGCCTTGCGACTTTTACTAAACAACTAGCTTGTAACCTTATGTATATGCATGAATACAGTTAAAGATATACAATAAGATGCATTATATAATTCCTATATATATAATTTAAATATTATTGATAGTCATTTTTATATTTTATTAACTCTTTAAAAAAAATTATAAGGATATTATTAGGTATAAAATGTAAATTGTCCAATTTTTTTTTTTTTTTTACGATTCATTTATTCTAAACTCTTTGATTTTTGTACTTAATAACTCACTTAAATGAATATTTATGATGTGGTCCCACATTTGATTCTAAAATTAAGAAATAAAACTATTTAGGAATAAATAAATTAGAACACATTGCACAAAATTGGAACTTTAATTTGGAATTCTAATTTGAGTTTTATCAGTTTCACCTATTATTATTATTATTATTATTATTATTATTATAGGACACCCTTATTTTTAATTCATTAGCCTTGCTTCCAATTTAAACGTTTCACATTCAAAGCTATCATGTAATTTATTTAATGAAGACAAATCTTTTGTCTCGTTTTTTGTATTCCATTAATCATGATATGCTATGTATTTGATTTTTTGCCATTTTAAACCTTGAATAAGTGTTTTTTTCCCCCCTATTTTAAACTTTGTTTATTTTATAATAAAAAAAATCAAATAAATATATAGTAAGTTATGATTGATGGAGTATAAAATAGAATATAAAATTAAAATGGGACAAGTTATTTATATTTTGATTTATCCAATCGAAATCCTTTGTTGCCTGTCCTCATCACATTTAATTTGTAGGGACTCTTTTGAGTGCTGTAGGGCTACTAATAAGTGTATCATATTGATTCTTAAAAGAAAATTGTATTGTGTCAATCTTATAAATTAATATATTATTTTTAAACACGTGAGAAAAAAAAAGTAATTACAAATTATTTAATATGTGATTGATGTGATATCAATTATAATTACTATCACATTATTTTGTAAGCATTTAAAAAAAAAAATTTGAGAATGTGAAACTTCTGTTTCTCTCTTTGACTCTCTCTCTCTTAACCCAAATTGACAGCCTGGATTTGAGTGACAGATCGACAACCTCGGCAAAAATTAATCAAGTTGCAGTCTTATGAACATGAAAAAGGTCCATATAAATATTTTAAATGAAAGTCAAATTTGATGAAAGAATTGAATTAGATTGTGTTAGTATTCCACAAATCGTGTGAGTGACGAAATTTTTTGATGAACACATGAGTGACGAAATATGATGCTGCAGCCTGCAATGGAATAATATTATATCATAATCTTTGTCTACTGCTTATATTGCGACTCAATAGTAAAACATATATTGCACATGTTACTACGTTGGCAAGTAGTATCATAATCTTTGATTTTAGGTATTTTTAATGTTTTTTTTAAGCCAAATTAGGTTCCTATTATGATTAAGTATTAATTAGGATTTCTTTTAAAATATATTTTTTTTGTTTGATAAGTTTTACGAAACCCTTTAAATAGGCTTCCAAGTTAGTAACAATTAAGATTCAGTTTACTAAAATTATAGAGTTTCTTTTATTATTTCTCTAGTGGATTTTGTACTTCTTTCTCCTTGTGGATTTGAGGAACTCTTGTAGATTCAAGGTTATTTTCTTGAAACAAAATCTTGTTTTGTTTCTTATCGTTTCCGCCCTGCATTTCCACAATTGAATCTCGGGAATATGATTTCATTAAGTACCTAGGCAAAACAGTTACACATGTAAATAAGTATACATAGATTACAATAAGCTCAAAATAAGAGTTACAGATGAGGTGGGAGAAGATCCTATGATTTTGCTAGCTTTGAACTAATCTAACCAGAAAGAATTTGCAGTGAGATAAATAGCAGTGAATATTGTCTTACTCTGGTTCAATGATTGACCAAGCAAATGTCGGCTACTTCTGGGAGCTTCAAGAGATTAAATTCTTACCAAGATAACACAAAGGCACTGCTAGAGCATCGATTGTCAGGACATCCTATGTAGTAGGCATTAGAGGATGCATTAAGCAGAGGAGGGAATGAGAGTGTAATTAACACTCAACAAGCCATATCATGTATTTATTAAATCAGTTAAATAAGTCACATAGACTTTTAAGTAAGTTATGTGACTAAAAATATATGTGGATAGTTGGAGGAACTTTCCTCCAAATTAATTTGAAAGAAAACTTTGTTATTTTCTTTTTTTCAAGATAACTATATACCCACCCCACGACTCTCTATGTTATGTTATGGTAGGTGATGGATTAACTTGTGATTGTGAGTAAGATTACAGAAATTATTAGGAACATCTTAAGAGACGCATGCATTTTATGTGGTTTTTTTGGCCAATTCAAACAACCCAACACGAGTTTGTGTGTCATGAATTTTTGAAGGAATTATAGAAATTACTACTACAATATTGTAGTCGTAAATACATAATGAACCTATATGGGTCTTCTTCTTTTTTCTTTTTCTTTTTTTTGGGTATGTTGCCATATTTGAGTCAAAACACACTTTACATATATTTAAGTCTTAGTTACAAGTGTGTTCAAGAATAACAACTTGTGCTTAACAATTGGTATTACTCTTGCATTTGTATTTTCTTTTTATCTTATCTTATCTTTGTTTTATTTATTTATTTTGAACCTTAAATAAGATAAATACAAAAGATTTTTCCCAATAAAGTTTGAAGTAATACAAGTATAATAGTTCAATAGTCATGTTATAAAAGAAGTATACCAACCATAATATGCATAAGGAAATCTACAAATGAAAAAGAAAAAAAAATCAACTATATAATTAATGTGACTTAAATAAAATAATTATATAATTGAAATGAAAAGAGTCTTCTATACTTTACTGTAACTGTACAACTTCTTTCATGGAAGAATTTGGTTTGAAATCCTCCATATCCCCACTTTGTTGTAAGAAAGAAAATATGATTGAAATATAGTTTAGTAATATACTCTCGCATGAACGAGACTAAAACTTTGTATTGATGCGCTTATTTTTACTTGATCGTGGGAGAACGTATGAACTTTTAAAGTATCATATTTCTTCTTTTACGTCACTTTTATATGTATGATAAATAAAATATGTTAAAAAAGTTGATGAATATATATTTATCCAAACTCACAGTTATAACGTAGGGTCCCACGCTTAATTAGATGGTTAATAATGAACAGAAAAGAACAAAAAGGAAGAGAAAAAGAAAAAAAGTGCAAACATAAATCAAGAAACAAAATAGAAAGTCCTTCCCTCCAAAAAAAGGAAAAAAAAAAAGAAAAGAAAAGTAAGCTTTTCAAGAGTCAAAGAACTTTGTTTTTTAATACATGAAAGCAACTGATGAATCCAAATTATAAATTCTCAAGTCCAACAATATTCTACGTCCATGCATGAGAAGAGATCAGTTCTAGGATTGTGGGTATACCATAAGATAATACTTTAGCTAGCTTTAATAACTGATCAAATTCTTCAGTTTTGCATGCAAGCATGATGGGGCCTCCTATTTTTGCTTCAAGCTCATCTGCTTGTGACTGCACAATAAATTCTTGGAATGCTGGTAATGAAAGATACTTCACTGGAACTTCATATCTCTTCCTCTCTTCTCCCACATAGAGACCTATATAACTCAAGGGAGTCAATCCCGTACCAGAAGCTATATCAGTTTGACCAGTAAAACGATATATTTCGGTACTGGTCAATACTGATGTACTGTTTCGGGTTTACTATTATTTTTTATATTTATAAATATAAAATATATGTATATATATATATATAATAATAATAATAAATATAAAAGTTTACCATAAAACATTACCTCAATTCAGAATAAAATTATTCATGATTTTAGACTTTAGCATCAATTAAAAAAAATAAAAAACATAATATAAAAATAAAAATAAAAAACTTAATTGTTCATTACATACTAAGAAAACAAATAATACTAATAAGTTAATGCAAATAAGTTACCATTTTGTCCTTACAAAAATTCAAAAATTACAAAACAAAACAAAACAAAAAACAAAACAAAACAAAACAAAACAAAACTTTTTTTATGTACCGGCCAGTATTGCCCGAAATTGGCTAGTGTGGCTGGTACATCATTGGTACTGCCGATATTTAAACCGGTATGAAACATTGGAATTTTGATACCGGTATATGTACCAGTACAGTACATACCAGCCGGTACCGATACGGTATCGACCACATTGATATAACCTTTTGGAACTTTGCGAGTCTTGGGGCTTTTAATAGAGTCAATGTCCATTTGGGATCCACATATTTTGCTGTAACTGAAAATTTTTTACTGAAAGTACTGTAAATAAAAATAAAAGTTAACTGAAATAGTACAGTAGGACCCATAAATAATACCAAAAAGTACAGCGGAACCCATGATTAAAGGTAATTAACTTTTACTTTTATCTACAGTATTTTCAATAAAAAGTTTTCAGTTTCAACAAAAAAAAAAAAAAACAAATCAAAAAGTTTACCATAAAACATTATCTCAATTCAAAATAAAATTATTCATGATTTTAGACTTTAGCATCAATTAAAAAAAATTAAAAAAAAAAAAAAAAACTTAATTGTTCATTGCATACTAAGAAAACAAATAATACTAATAAGTTAATGCAAGTAAGTTACCATTTTGTCCTTACAAAAATTCAAAAATTACAAAAAACAAAAAAAAACAAAAAAAAAAAAACAAAACAAACCAAAACTTTTTTTATGTACTGGCCAGTATTGCCCGAAATTGGCTGGTGTGGCTGGTACATGATTGGTACGGCCAGTATTTAAACCGATACGAAACATTGGAATTTTGATACCGGTACTGTACATACCGGCTGGTACCCATACGGTATCGACCATATTGATATAACCTTTTGGAACTTTGCGAGTCTTGGGGCTTTTAATAGAGTCAATGTCCATTTGGGATCCACATATTTTGCTGTAACTAAAATTTTTTTGCTGAAAGTACTGTAAATAAAAATAAAAGTTAACTGAAATAGTACAGTAGGACCCATAAATAATACCAAAAAGTATAGCGAAACCCATGATTAAAGGTAATTAATTTTTATTTTTATCTACAGTACTTTTAATAAAAAGTTTTCAGTTTCAACAAAAAAAAAAAGCAAATCCCAAACAGACCCTAAGTGTCCGTTTGGCAAAAATAATTTTTGCCAACTTATTTCACTATTTAACTTATTTTTACAACTATTCATGGGTCTCACTGTACTTTTTAATATTATTCATAGGTCTCATTGTACTATTTCAGCTAACTTTTACATTTATTTACAATACTTTCAGCAAAAAGTTTTCAGTTTCAGCAAAATAAGTTGATCCCAAACAAACCCTTATGTGTTTGGCTTCAAATTAATAAGCCAGCTTATTTTACTATTCTGCTAATTTTTACAACTATTTATAAACTCCATTGCACTTTTTGGTATTATTCATGGATTCTACTGTACTATTTCAGCTAACTTTTACCTTTATTTACAATATTTTCAGCAAAAAGTTTTCAATTTTAGCAAAATAAATGGATCTCAAATAATCTCTTAGTAAACAAAAATTGTGCTTGCAAATTTGACTAGTAATACTATTAACCTTTCTACCTATTGATATAACAAGTAGTAATTAATTCAAGCAACATTACTTTCATCTTGATGAATAATTGGGCATTACTTCTATTGATAACAAATATATATATATATATATATCTCTTTAAAGTTTAAACTTATTGTCGAGGGTTTGCTATATTGATGTATTGTACTTTCATCTCTATATTTTCTCCATTAAATAGTAAAATTTCTACAATTTCGTATACGTAGACACATTGCTAAACTACGTAAATCTTCTTATAATTGTATGTCACAAGTGATTGTTTCATTGCGCAATTTTCTCTAGTTTTGCATCTCTCAAAGTTATAAGAATTATGTTAAATTCCTAACTGTTGAGTTTAAAAATCAACCAATGAAAATGGGATGAAACAAGAGGTTTTGTGAACTCATCTGTCAATTGATCTTTCTCAGAAATAAATCAGATATCCAAGGCCTGTTGCAACTTTTTCCTAAACAAAGTGAAAATCAATTTAAACATGCTTAGTGCGGACATGAAAAATAGGATTAGCAGTGAGATGCATAACACCAACATTTTCGGACTGTAACAAAGTAGGATGAGGTTGGGACTTGGGTGATGCCAAGATTATTGTTGCCAACTTTTTTTACTATACAGCTTATTTTTGTTATTATTTATGAACTCCATTGCACTTTTTGGTAATATTCATAGATCCTACTATATTATTTCAGTTAATTTTTACATTTATCTATAGTACTTCCAGCCAAAAGTTTTAAGTTTCAGCAAAATAAGCGAATCTCAAACAGACCCTAAGTAAAAGTGGGAATGAGCGTGTGATTGAGAGAGCATTTGGGAAAAGACAAAAAAAAAAAAAAAAAATTTGCCTTTTGCCTTTTATCTAAGCTTTTTTTTTTTTTTTTTAAAAAAAAAAAAAAAAAAAAAAATTGCCTTTTGCCTTTTATCTAAGCTTTTTTTTTTATATATATATAAATTATCTTACTTTTTGCTTATTAGGAAATAAACAAGTCTTTAGCTTTTTCTCACATATTTAACATAAAAATTAAATATTATGCAAATAAGCTATTAAAAATGCACTAACATAATTTTATCTTGAACTTGAACAAGACAGACTTCGAGATTTGATACAAATTTATTGTGATTTAGGGCAAGTGGAAGTACTTTTACACAAATCTTTACAAAAATCTATATAATAATTAATAGACAAAATATTTGACTTTTTGTTGACCGCATCCCATTACGTTATGTGACTACATAAATTAATGACACATATGCAATTAAAATCACAAAAAGGTATAACATAGTTGGGGTTTGAACGCCATTGAATAGTTATAAATTTATCATCGTTCCTTATAAATAATAGTAAAAATAAGCTGAATATTATAATAAGCTAACTTTTTAATTTTTGCGACTTCATACAGCAAACTTTTGGGGTTTGAACGCCATGTTCCCTTTTAGTATTTTGTTTCAAGTTAGTGATCCACACTTCGATCTTTGAAAGCAAATTTAGAAAGAGACTTTTGCAAAAAGTGCAAGGGTAGAAAGAGAGTCTTTTGGCTGAATATTGCTGAATCCGGAATTTATTTACGTTATGGGCACTGTTCCAACTTATTTGGAAAAATGAGGAGAGAGAGGGAATTTCGGCAACACCATTGCCGAAATTCCAACAAAAGTATGAGAAAGAGAGAGAAAAAGTAGGAGAGAGAAAATGTTGAATTTCAGCAATGGTATTACCGAAATTCCTGCTGCCCAAAACGCTGACCGGGGAAAAAATTTTGTGCCTATTGTGGCAATGTCATTGTCAAAAATGGGAGGGAAAAAAAAAATGGTTGCTGAAATTTGGGAGAAATTAAAAAAAAAAATATATATATATATATATAATGTGCTACGCACACAATATTTTTACAATATTTTTACAACAAATCATAGATAATTAGTTATTATTAGTTCAAATTTAAATTTAACACTGATTACTTTTTTAATCTAACAATAATAATCAGTAACAACCTGCTACTTAAAATTTATTGTAAAAATGTTGTAAAAATTGTGTGCAATTATCATTTCTCAAAAAAAAAAAAAAGTGTAATGGCTTTGTGGCAATGCCATTATACTTTTTTTTTTTCTTTGAGAAATGATAATTGCACACAATTTTTACAACAAATTCTAAGTGGCAGGTTATTACTAATTATTATTGTTGGATTAAAAAAGTAATTTCAGTGTTAAATTTAAATTTGAACTAATAATAACTAATTAACTGTGATTTGTTGTGAAAATATTGTAAAAATATTGTGTGCGTAGCACATTATATTTTTTTTTTTAATTTCTTCCAGATTTTGACAACCACCTTTTTTTTTTTTTTTCCCCCTCCCATTTTCGGCAATGGCATTGCCACAATAGGAACAAATTTTTTTCCCCCTTATTTCGGTAATGCTATTGCTACAATTGCTTCCCAGTCAGCATTTTGGGTAACAGGAATTTCGATAATACCATTGCCGAAATTCAACATTTTCTCTCTCCCACTTTTCCTCTTTCTCTCTCATACTTTTGTTGGAATTTTAGCAACACCAAATAAGTTGGAACAGTACTCAAAACGTAAATAAATTTCAAATTCAACAATATTCAGCCAAAAGACTCGTAGAAAGAGGCTTTTACCCTTAACAATGAATAGTGTTGGGAAAGGTAATACAAAATTTAAAATTTTCTTTTTGAACACAATTTTTCATTTAATTCTTATTGTAGGGTGCATTTTATAGTTTATGATTTTAAATCATCAAATGCAGATTTTTTTTTCCCCCTCCTAGGAGATGTGGGTAGTTTTTTTGGGTTGATTACAGAATTTGAGAATTTGGGGACGATGAAATTGTCTATGTTAAATGATTTGATCAAATGGGTGAAATTCATACCGGACATAAACCAGAAAAAAAAAAAAAAAAAAAAGTTTCAGATCTAATAATACCTCTCTCCATTCTTTGCAACTTACTAAGTACTGACTAGGCCTTGCTTGCATTGCTGCCATCATCAAAATGTTTCCGTTGTAGTTGTCGCCATGCCACCACCACGTTCCTCCTGTACCTTCTTCTTCATTCTTCTTCAGTTCCCACAGATTACAAAAAAAGTTTTTTTCTTCTGCTTCTTTTTCGATGTGTCTTTTCGCTTCTTTTCAATCTTGCTTTTTAGTTTTTTGTGTAGTGATGTAATCATTAATGTTACTGACAACCCACTAATGTGAGCTTCATTTCAAGATTCAAACTTTTTTTTTTAATAAAAATTAAATTTCTCTTACCATTTTGTACCTGACTGGCTGACCGACCCACAGAAAAAAGTTTAGTCACACCATTTTCACAACTTTTTCTACAGATATATTATGGTAACTTTTTTAACAGTTATATTAAGGTAAAGTGTGATTATTGAAAAATTAGCACCATAATTTTTAAGGTCTTATTTTTATAAGTTTTTAGAGCATTATACGGATTAATGACTAATAAGGTTATAAAATAATCAAATAAAAGAAAAATATTTAACATGGTACGGTCAAATCCAAGCCTACATCCATGTATAATGCCAACCAAAGTTCACAATCAATGACTTGTCCACATGGATTACAACCACACTCAATCAGACTTGACAAACTAAATGAACTCACGAATTCTCACATCTCACACAAACAACATTCCCAAAACTCACAAACACAACAAAATTCCCATAGAAACAAACTAACTCACAAATCTCAATAATAATATGTAATACAATTGATGAGTTAAAACTTCAAACCTGCATCCTGACATGTCAATAATTCATCATGTCCATCTTTATATATTGGAATAGGCTGAACAAATAATGATGATAAACGACCCTTAGTTTCATGGTTTCCAGCTCCATGTCCATCTCCAGACTAGTACATGCACTGAGCCATCCTTCTAAGGTTGAATATAATTTCAATAAAAGTTTCAAGCAAAGAAGAAGTTGCATCTCGTTCTTCATTCATCTTCTTCCATGTTTCACTAATCAAATGCCTAATGTATTCACGGGCATCTTCTTCACTAGCACCATTTTCATTCATGTAACACTGGATTGATTTAGGGACGCCACCTCTTTCTAACTCATCTTGATTCACCCAAAAAAAAAAAAAAAAAGAAGATCGTAAGGGTTTAATGACTATATGAAATTTTGGTGGATGAAAATCTTAGGATGGTATGTTCTACATACTGTAGATGTTCCAAAATCATCTGCAAGTCGTACAATTATTGATGAGTAACATACTATGTTGGGGCATTCTTGCAAGTCGTACAATTATTGATGAGTAACAGACTATGTTGGGGCATTCTTCCAAGAAATTTATAAGTCTTCCTTTGTTATTGGATCTGTGACTAAAAAATAAGTATTCAATAGTATAATTGGTGCTGCTACTGAAAAATATGCATTCTCAAGGTACTCTTGAAGGTATCCAGTATAGTACCACTTTGCTTCCAACAAATAAGCTCTACATATATCCATCCACTGAAAAAATTATAATGGAGCAATGAATATTAGAGGTAGTAAATCATGTGTTCAATAAGAAAATATTAAAGGATAAATATAGATGAGTTTATAAGTCAATGTCATACTGCTATTTTAAGTGTATCAAAAGCCATTTCATTAACTGAATTGTGTAGAGCAAGGAAACATAGCTTCATGTAATCTAGGAGCCCATCCATTACATTGATATTCCAACTGAAATCACAGAGTGCACTTAAGTCATTATGTCATATATAGCTTTGAAGCATTTAAGGCATATTACCATTAAAACTAACCTCTCAACAGCATTCGTGAAGAGATCAAGTTCATCCAAAGTGCCATACACATCATAGATATCATCTATTACCGTAATGAGTAGATTGACCTTTGTTGAGATTCTTCGTGAAATGTACACCCCACTATCCAGAAGAAACTCTCTGTTAGCCTATTTCTCACAAAGCTCAACTTTTCTGCAAGGCCAATGCTCCTCCACCACCTTTATTTGAACCAAACCAGAGAATGAAAATTTTATTTTTATATCAATGCATTTTCTTACCTTTCAAATTAGTAAAGTTAAACACTAGCTTTAAGTTTAAAATTTAGGCCATAACTGATTTAATTATTTGTTCATGTTGCCATGAGATTTTATTTTAGTTTTAGTATTTATTAGTGTATGCTTCAATTTCTATATAGTTGTCCTTCTAACTTGGAAGTTCCAAGGGTCTTCAATAAATATGTTACAAACCAGGAATTATATATCAAATCTCAACTGTAGCTCAATTTATAGAATGAGAATTAACAAGCTTTTGACCTTGACACTAGTTTGATATCTTCTTGGTGGGTTGCTTGCACCATTTTGAAATCCAATTTTGCAAGCTCAAGCAAGATAGAGTTTGATAGTTCAAGAATGTATTGACCTTTTTGGTAAATTAATCAATTAATTAGCCAAATGAATTAACTAGATTCAATTACATGCAATAAGCGTGGTAGCACAAACAAATCATCAAGTTAAATGCAGCGAAAAATAAATTTAACACAGATGATTTGTTTACAAATGGAGAAAACCACCGAGGCAAAACCCCACCGGGTGAATTTAAGGTTACCACTCCTGAGAATCCACTATTATCAAAACAAGTAGTTATAAGTAAAATAAATCACAGTACCTAATACCAACCTACAATTAGACTTGCAATGTAGTGATAATCTCTCATTTTAATACACGGCTTGAAATACGTGACTAACCAATCGATACACAGATCCTAATACGTGACTAACACATCAACTTGAGAAAGATGTTGGTTGTAAAATTTTTCAGTACATCCACACGATGAAGATTAAGAAGCTCATTGGTTACAAAACTCTTGGCACAAAGACGTAGCAGCTTCTTCAAGAGAAATATGAACTAGGACAATTTTTGTCTCCGGTCACAATGTGAGTGCAACAACAATTGCAACAACCTTAGTTGCATCACCTTAGACGGCCCTTAAAATAATCCTTATATATGTCTAGGATTGTGAGAAAAGAATCCCTATATAAATAGCTTGGATATGCGTGAAAAGCAAATCTGGAAATTTGAATTTTGTAATTCTCGATAGATACAGTTTCTCTCGAGAACTGTCGAGAATCACATATTAAATCTTGATAGATACATTTGTCGAGATGTCTGTCGAGTTTTAATGAATAGCAATTCTTCACTTGATTCTTGGATAGATTTGCATGACTTTAATACTTGGACTTGAATTCTTGTTCCTTGAAGTATTAAACACATCTTAGATCTACCCAATTACAAGTAAAGTACGTTTTGTCAAAGGATTAGCCAATTCTACATGACATATGTTCTTAACAAATTCCACATATGTCCTAATAGAGTTCATGTCTTCTTTGCTCCTATATACATCAATGAACCATCCCGCTTCCACCCTTGATATCCTCCAGTGTGTGGAAGCTCCAATGTATGGCTCACTATGATAGAAAGATTTTGATCTTTATTCTGGTTGATAAATTCTTGGAGATGTTTCTTTGAGAATTCTCTTGCTTCCTCTAAGATATTTTTCACCTTCTAACCAAAGGAATGAGGCTTCATACAAGGATAGAATTCCCTTGGTATCATCCCAAAGATATCCCTTGAAACTCCCTTCCTCCATGAAACTATCGAAAACTTCTGCACTCAGCAACCCAACAGTTATAATGGGTATTCTAAGGGCTCAAGAAGCATGTTATCAAATCAAATATTGAATATAATTATAATTATGATGTGTAATGGACTCTATATATATATATATATATATATATAAAAGTATAGTTATCCAAAATTCATTGATGCACAAAACCAATTAAAGTAAGCTGTATCTATTTTCTTTTTTTTGTACACTTTTTATCATTAGTAGAAATAAAAATAAAATAAAATAAAATAAATTTATCAATTAAGAAAGTAACAGAAACTATAACTTCATATAGAATAAATAGACAAAAAAGAGTATATGTGGTTGACCTTAACTGATTTGCTTTTATTTTTATATTGATCATCTCAAACCATTAGAGTCCATGGCCTACACACATACACACACACACACACACACGTATATATAAGTTGTGGGAGTCGAATCTAATATGGTTATGTCGTGACATGATTAAAGGTCTAGCTACATCTATGCTTAATTTTACTCTAAAATGATTAATCAAGTTGNTATATAATATATATATATAAGTATAGTTATCCAAATTCATTGATGCACAAAACCAAATTAAAGTAAGCTGTATCTATTTTTCTTGTTTTTTGTCACTTTTTACATTAGTAGAATAAAAATAAAATAAAATAAAATAAATTTATCAATTAAGAAAGTAACAGAAACTATAACTTCATATAGAATAAATAGACAAAAAAGAGTATATGTGGTTGACCTTAACTATTTGCTTTTATTTTTATATTGATCATCTCAAACCATTAGAGTCCATGGCCTACTACACATACACACACACACACACACACACATATAAGTTGTGGGAGTCGAATCTAATATGGTTATGTCGTGACATGATTAAAGGTCTAGCTACATCTATGCTTAATTACACTCTAAAATGAACTAATCAAGTTGCAATTGAAACTCCTCATAATTAGTTATATATACAGGATCCACATAATAAACACTTGATGTGGGAATCAGTACACGCCCACACAACTTACACTCAAATAATCCAATCCAACTATATTTGCACAATTTGGAGTATTACAACTTTACAGAATAAATAGAAATGGATATGACCAATATGAAAACAAATATAAATATTTAAAAAAAATTTGAAACGTTAAATGTTAAACAGTGAAAACAATCCAAAAAATAAGGAGGCAAAAGTGCCCTGTAGTTTAAAACATTGGTCAGTAATAAATATCCATCTGTGAAATCAAATATCTTCTTAATTACCTTTGGACACCCTATATCCATGTTGTCTAAGCAGTTGAAATTTAAGAGCCGTGGCATATAAATTCTCCTTCTTCCACTCACCATCATGATCATTGTTGTATAGACCTTCCAATATTCTCTTCACTTACACTCAAAAGATAAGACAATCCTAGTTTTTGCAAGATATCTATCAGCTCCAGTTGCTCTAAAGGATCCACCACTTTTTGAAGCATCATCCTCGCTTGTCCCTTCAACTTGTTAATTTTCCCTGTGTACACTTCTCCCTACATCACAATTTTATCATTAGCATGGCCCAATGATCAGTTTCGGCAATAATTGAAAAGCACTAGTAAATCTAACAATGAAACAATATTATATATTAATTATGTACCACGTATTTCGCTTCTTAGTGACTGGATGTAATCATAGTCCCAAATAGGAGCTTGATAATTGCAGATCTCCGAACAATATCGGTGCTCTTAGAATTTGCTGTCCGCCATGCATTGGACAGGACCAGGAACATGCCACTTCTGCTTATTGTTACAAGTGATTTGAGATGGATGGGACCTTTAGATGGGAAATTGTAAATAGGGAGTGAAGCAAGGACGTTGAGAGCCATTGAGAAAGGCCTTTGGTATAGCTTATTATGGTTTCTTGGTAGTATTGCGTAGAAACATTACGTTACATATATGCCTTTTATATTGCTTGACTTGGGAGACTCTCATCTGTATATCTATCGACATTATATTTATATCATGTGTAACATGTGAAGTAAAATTTGTCTTAGTGCAGGTTTTAAAGTTTTTTTTTTTTTTTTTTTGTCCAGAGATTTTGAATTTAATCCTGTTTACTCTGAAAATCAATTAATGCATGTCTTAGATCCAATAATAAAATATCATCATAAAACAAATGTCATAATTTGAAATTCTATCATAACTAATTAAAAGGAAGATAAGCAAAAGTTTTGTCTTGTATGTTGTACTCGCATAGTCGCATATATAGTCTTTTAGCTAATATTGTAAAAAAGAGTTTATTTGTGATATGGGTACTATTTAAACTTATTGACAGAATGAGGAGAGAAGCAAATTTCGATAACACCATTGCCAAAATTCTAAAAAAAAGTAGGAGAGAGAAGAGAGAAATGATGTGACGAATAATTTTTTACTAGTTCTCATTAGAGCTCACCAATAACTTACTTTTTATTTCCTAATAACTACTCATCACATTAACAGTTTATGAAAGTTTTTGTAAAAAATTTGTATATCTAGCATTTTGCCAAAAGGAAAGGATTAAAAAAAAAAAAAAAAAAACTCAATTGTGGCAATTGAATTGCCGAAATTGGAGGAGTAAAAAAAAATGCGTGTCTCTATAATTTTACTCCAAAAGTGTGGTTGTAGCATTAATCTTATCACAATCAAGGTTTTTTTTTTTTTTTTTTTTTTTTTTAACTCCTACAATTTCGGCAATTCAATTGCCACAATTGATTTTTGGTTTTTTTTTTTTTTTAAATCATCCACTTTTGGCAAAATGCTAGAGATACATACTTTTTCACAAAAACTTTCATAAACTATTGATGTGATGAGCGATTATTGGTAAATAAAAAAGTGATGTTATTGATGGGCCCTGATAAGAACCAGTAAGAAACTGGTCATAACAATCGTTTGTAATAATATGGTAAAATAGTTTGTGACCATAGCATTATTCTTGCTACAGTTCAATTTTCCTTTTTTTAATCTTCCAATTTCGGCAATTCAATTGCCACAATTCTTTTTTTTTTTTTTTGCAATATCATTGTTAAAATTCTTTTTTCTCTCTCCCATGTCCATCACATCATTCCTCTCTCCTCTCTCATACTTTTTCTCAGAATTTCAGCAATAATGTTCCCAAAATTCGCTTCTCTCCTTATTTTCCAAATAAGTTTAAACAGTACCATATCACAAATAAATTTCATTTTTTACAACATTCAGCCAAAAGACTCCACATATATGGGTCATTAACGGCAATGTATTGTATATATTTTTTTTTATAACAACTATGAATTGTACCTGACATTCTTTAGTCATGCCTCTTATATGTTGTACAGGCAAAGATGCATGGTTCAACGTCAATGCTATATATGGCACGACATTCTTCGTTCATGTGTTTCAAAAGGTTCATATTAGAGGAATTCAGTTATTCAAGCTTGAAAAGTTTACAAAATTATGAATTAAAGTATAAAGAAATTTAAAAGAAATTATATTACTTATAAAAAAATAATAATATAATTAAAGTAGAAGTTCAATAGATGATTAAGTTTTTCTTTATTATTATTTTAAATTAAGCAAGTTAAGCTTCTCTAATTGTATGTTCGGACTGGACATACAGATATAGGGTACAGATTACAGACAGTCAACAGTGTCCCTAAATTTCAGGCAAGAGTCTGTAATATCTTTTTTAAAGATTAAACCTATGTTGAATTTGAAAATCTGTATATCAATCATAGATTCATAGACTCTCAGCAATTATTACATAGATTTAGTCTATGTATAATCAATACACAACTAGTAGTTAATCCGTGTAATGCATGAATAATTAATGGTAATTATATTATATATATATTCACTTTTGTTATGTTATTGGTACAATCATTTGAAAACAAATCAAATTTTATAATTCACACAAAAAAAGCTGTTGAAATATTATTTAAAGAAATCTTGGTTTCTTTTTCTTCTTCTATTGGATATATCTTTTTTATTTGTAGTTTGAGATTTTGCAAGTAAGAAATTGTTTCAATTATCATATGATCATTGTATATAGTAAAAAAAACTTTGCATAAATGCATAATATGCTTAGAAATAGTAAATGAAATTAATAATATACTAATTTGTAAACATTTTGCAAGATAACATTGAATTTAAATTTTTTTTTGAACAAACATATAATAAAGAGATGGATTATGGATTCAAGTTAGGTTTGTTGGTAAAGTCTAGTAAAGTCTCTTAGAGTTAAATAATAGATTTAGGATTTGAACCACGTTTACACCAAAACACAACCGGTGTCCTGACTTGTAATAAATAACAATTATAAGTTTTCTTGAAACAAATGCCAAAAATTCATTTAAATTTATATTGATAAAGTGTCAGTTTGGCATGATTAATTTTGCCAACTTATTTTACTATTCAGCTTATTTTTACGACTATTCTTGAGTTCCACTACACTTTTTGTTACTATTCATAAGTTCTACTATACTATTTCAGCTAACTTTTATATTTATTTATTGTATTTCAGCAAAAAGTTTTCAATTTCAGCAAAATAAGCGGATTCCAAACAGACAAATTCTCATTTTTTTTACAATTCTCATTTTTTTTACGCCAACTATTATTATTATTATTATTATTACAAGCCAATATGAGGAAATTTCGACCATCTAAAAGAGAGTCAAACAAAGACAAAAGTGTTAAGGAAATTTCAGGAACTATATATTGGCTTGTAAATTGAATAATAATGGCGTGGGGTAAAGTTATGAGGAAGCAATGAATGAATGTAACAATACATAGAGCTCTTGCTATAGTTAAGGGTGATTCTCAGTCCACCTTCTTGGGCTTTGAAGTCAAAGGAACAGAGCTCTCTTCAATGGGGGGGCACCTACTACAGCATGTACAGGAGATTGCTGGTTTCTTATTAGTCTTTCCTTTTGTTCCTTCATAATCCAATTGTAACAAAAGCTGCTCAAATCCTGGTTGAGGCTTTGTTGGAAGAGACTTTATTACTTCAATTGTAAATATATGCTCTTCATATGGATGTAAACTCAAGGGTTCTTGGATAGAATATTCATTGCTGTATTTTTTGTTAATAGTTGATGCAAATTACAATATAGTAAGTTCGAGCCTGTGTTAAGACATAACAGTCCAATCAACAACAAAGAGATAACCACCTCGTAGCATGTTATAAGCAACAATTATAAGGGTGAGTTGAATTCAAATCCCATGTATAAAAGAAAAAAAGGAAATTAATTGATGTTTTAATTTGATGATTAAAAAAAAAATCATCAAATTAAATTTGGTTCAACATCCTAGCAAGTATCTTGGTATTAATTTTAAGCTTAAGGGGAATAAAGTGGCTAACTTCCAATTTCTGGTGGACAAGCTACAATCCAAGCTTGACAAATGGAAAGCAAATCTGTTATCTCAAGCTGGGAGAACCACTTTAATAAATTTTGTACTTCAAACCCTCCCTCTCTATACCTTCTCTTGTTTTAAGGTTCCTGAAGCAATTTGTAGGAGGATGGATTCTATAGTGAGGGCATTTTGGTGGGGTCATGCTCCTAGGGTTTAGAAATTGCATTCTCTTAAATGGAGTAAGATATGTTATCCTAAGTCTTGGGGGGGTTTAGGTATCAGAAGATTTAGTCTTTTGAATCAGGCTATGCTGGCTAAAAAATATTGGAGAGTACGCCATAATCCTAATTCCTTAATTGCAAGAACTTTTAAGGCAAAGTACTATCCTAGGGGATCCATCCATATATGCTCTCCTAAACCACATCAATCTTGGATTTGGAGGAACATCATTAAATGTGATAATCCTAAGCTTAAGGCAGGAAGATGGTGGGTGAATAAGGGTTTAGACATTTCTTTAAGGGATAATGAGTGGTTTAGGTGTAAACCTAATATGTTAGACAATCCCTTCATAACTGATGGTTCTGTAGCTAACCTAATTAATCCAGAGAATCACTGTTGGAATGCAGATTTAGTGCAAACCTTTTACCCCTTTCCTAGCAGTGAGGAAATTATGAAAATTCCCCTGCCAAAAATTAATGCTGGAGGTGACAAACTATTATGGAAACACTCAAAGAGTGGGGACTATGAGGTCAAAACAGCATATGGGCTTCTCCTTAAGGAATGCTTGTTTTCTTCTACTAATAGTCATAAGGTGAATCTGGTTGGAAGTAAAATTTGGGCATTGATTTGGAAGATAAAGCTTCCACAGAAAATTTGTATATTTATTTGGAAATTATTGCATGATTGTCTTCAACTTTGCAACATTTAAAAATTAGGGGTATATCTAATGATGGGCTATGTCCAATGTGCAACTATGAGGAGGAATCAGCTTCTCATTTGTTTTTAATGTGCCCCTTTGCTAGAGCTTGTTGGCATGGTTCATCTTTGGGTGTACATACCTATGATTTTAGTGACATATCTGTTCAGCAATGGTTAATTAATCTAATGAATGCTCTTAACTGGAAAGAAGAAGGATCTTTTGATTATATGCAGTCCATCTTTACCACATTGTGGACCATTTGGCTCCATAGGAATAGGGCTGTAAACAAGCCAAGCTCAAGCGAGTAGTGCCTATTTGAGCTTGGCTCGTCAGTAAAAATAAAATGCTCAAGCTTGGCTCGAGCTCGAAACAAGCCTAAATATAATGTTTGAACCCGAGCTCGTGGAAAACCCCAAGAGCTTGAGCTCAGCTTGGCTTGGCTTGATAAATTAATCAAGCCAAGCTCAAGCTTAACATCAAGCTCAAACTCAAGCTCAAGTCAAGCTTTTTTGCTTGGGATCTAACAAAATTGCATTATCAAGTGCTCAAATTTGCTCAAATCTCCAACAATCAAGTAAACAAAGATAAGAAAATAATATACTCATTTGTTCATACTTCTAATTCCACATGTGATTAGCAATTGCTCAAATTAAAGCTTTACATAATTAAATCTATCCATTCATACTTCCTTGTCTCTAGCTATAATATTTGTTCAAAATACAATTCACAAATATAATCTTCATACTTCCTTCACAAATATACTTGTCATCTGTGCAGCTATATATAATCTTCAAACAAAAAAAGAAAGACCCTCTTGACATGACATTTCAGAAGTATCCATATCACCATATGCTAAGTTATCATATGCACCATGCCATTAACAAAAAGAATATTTAGTTTTTAAAAAAACAAAAGACCATCTATCATTCACAAATCTAGGTCTTTCACTTTCTGCACCAGATCAGAATATATTCCACCACAAGGTCTTTAATATGCACCAGATCAGAAAACCAACAACCTGCATTCAAAACAACCAAAAATAATAAAAGGACATTATAAATTATAGGGGAAGATGATAATTATAGTCAATATTCAGTAAATTAAGAGAAAATCAACTTTACATTATTATAGTTGTATTATCAATATGCACCATATCAACATAACATGTCCTTTGAGGGGGGGGGGGGTTTAGGTATCAGAAGATTTAGTTTTTTGAATCAGGCTATGCTGGCTAAAAAATATTGGAGAGTACGCCATAATCCTAATTCCTTAATTGCAAGAACTTTTAAGGCAAAGTACTATCCTAGGGGATCCATCCATATATGCTCTCCTAAACCACATCAATCTTGGATTTGGAGGAACATCATTAAATGTGATAATCCTAAGCTTAAGGCAGGAAGATGGT
Organism: Quercus suber; assembly: GCF_002906115.3. Classification (NCBI taxonomy): domain Eukaryota; kingdom Viridiplantae; phylum Streptophyta; class Magnoliopsida; order Fagales; family Fagaceae; genus Quercus; species Quercus suber. Next base: position 806,585 of record NW_027069630.1, on the reverse strand, counting down.
GGGTGAATAAGGGTTTAGACATTTCTTTAAGGGATAATGAGTGGTTTAGGTGTAAACCTAATATGTTAGACAATCCCTTCATAACTGATGGTTCTGTAGCTGACCTAATTAATCAAGAGAATCACTCTTGGAATGCAGATTTAGTGCAAACCTTTTACCCCTTTCCTAGCAGTGAGGAAACTATGAAAATTCCCCTGCCAAAAATTAATGCTGGAGGTGACAAACTATTATGGAAACACTCAAAGAGTGGGGACTATGAGGTCAAAACAGCATATAGGCTTCTCCTTAAGGAATGCTTGTTTTCTTCTATTGATAGTCATAAGGTGAATCTGGTTGGAAGTAAAATTTGGGCATTGATTTGGAAGATAAAGCTTCCACAGAAAATTTGTATATTTATTTGGAAATTATTGCATGATTGTCTTCCAACTTTGCAGCATTTAAAAATTAGGGGTATATGGGCTACATCCAATGTGCAACTATGAGGAGGAATCAGCTTCTCATTTGTTTTTAATGTGCCCCTTTGCTAGAGCTTGTTGGCATGGTTCATCTTTGGGTGTACATACCTATGATTTTAGTGACATATCTGTTCAGCAATGGTTAATTAATCTAATGAATCCTCTTAACTGGAAAGAAGAAAGATCTTTTGATTATATGCAGTCCATCTTTACCACATTGTGGACCATTTGGCTCCATAGGAATAGGGTCGTAAACAAGCCAAGCTCAAGCAAGTAGTGCCTATTTGAGCTTGGCTCGTCAGTAAAAATAAAATGCTCAAGCTTGGCTCGAGCTCGAGACAAGCCTAAATATAATGTTTGAACCCGAGCTCGTGGAAAACCCCAAGAGCTTGAGCTCAGCTTGGTTTGGCTTGATAAATTAATCAAGCCAAGCTCAAGCTTAACATCAAGCTCAAACTCAAGCTCAAGTCAAGCTTTTTTGCTTGGGATCTAACAAAATTGCATTATCAAGTGCTCAAATCTGCTCAAATCTCCAACAATCAAGTAAACAAAGATAAGAAAATAATATACTCATTTGTTCATACTTCTAATTCCACCTGTGATTAGCAATTGCTCAAATTAAAGCTTTACATAATTAAATCTGTCCATTCATACTTCCTTGTCTCTAGCTATAATATTTGTTCAAAATACAATTCACAAATATAATCTTCATACTTCCTTCACAAATATATTTGTCATCTGTGCAGCTATATATAATCTTCAAACAAAAAAAGAAAGACCCTCTTGACATGACATTTCAGAAGTATCCATATCACCATATGCTAAGTTATCATATGCACCATGCCATTAACAAAAAGAATATTTAGTTTTTTAAAAAACAAAAGACCATCTATCATTCACAAATCTAGGTCTTTCACTTTGTGCACCAGATCAGAATATATTCCACCACAAGGTCTTTAATATGCACCAGATCAAAAAACCAACAACCTGCATTCAAAACAACCAAAAATAATAAAAGGACATTATAAATTATAGGGGAAGATGATAATTATAGTCAATATTCAGTAAATTAAGAGAAAATCAACTTTACATTATTATAGTTGTATTATCAATATGCACCATATCAACATAACATGTCCTTTGTAAATATAAGAAAATCATAGATATAAAAGACCATTATCAAATAATAAAGCACATACCTTACACCCTCTTGCAAACACAAAAAAAACTAACATCCACAACAAAAAATCCTTCAACTCATTATCCTTCCAACTACATGTAAAAGCAAATATAAGAACATTATAAAAAATAAAAAATAAAAGAATTATAAAAAAACATTTAATGAAAAAAAAAAGACACACACATACTAAACAATACACTTAACATAGCATCATTTTGGAAAAGGTATGGCTATCTCTGTGATGCTAGTAGACCCCAGTTCAACCTACAAAAGAAAAAAATTAGAAGCTTTAGATTCCAAGTCTTTGTTACAATAGACAAAAATTAAAAAAAATTTAAGTTGTTTTTCGAAAAAGAATGAATAAATGTGATGAACACTTACTTTTGATTATTTCTTAGTTTTGTAAAGAGGTCGAACCCAATCACCGCCACAAAGTAAAGCTTGTATAGTTTTTGTTGATAAAGAAGCTCGATACACATCAACCTGTAAAGAATGCAAATTCTGAAGCTACTATGGTGATGGGAATGGAAAGTATGTCAAATGCCATTTTTGAGAGAATACGAAATTTTAAGTTGTTAGCCTTCCACCACTCCAAAGCATCAAAGTCTGAGTCTAAATCATCTGAGCATAAAAAGACACCTTCTTCCCAGTACACATCCAAATCTTATTTTGCTGGTTGAATGTTATCAGCATTTCTAACAAACTAATCAAACTCCATTCTACCTCTAGTTTTAAACTTTGAATTATTGCCACCAACACTACTACTACCTTCAGTGGATTTAGATGCACTTTGTCCAGCATTACTTGAAGTATAGTCCACAACATATTCATTATAAAGTTGATATAAGGCATCATGAACACGATCAATGTTTCTAGCTACTTCAAACCCTTGATAGATCTTTGGAAATGAAAAGTTTATCAAAGTCATTTTGAACCGAGGATCTAACACAGCAGCTATGGCCATTACAAAGTTGCGTTCACCCCAATATTTGTCAAACTTTAACTTCATCTTACATGCCATAACACTAATGTAATCATTTTTATCAAGTGACTTCTCATTTAAAACTTCTTTTATCTTCCAAACCTCAGGAAGGAATATATTTGCAGTTGGATATTCACTTCCTGATATGACATTTGTGACTTCTTCAAAAACTGATAAAAAATTGCACAGATGTTCTATCCTATCCCAATCTTCATTACTAGGCAGCCAATTATACCCCGCATCTCTATCTTTGTACCTAGGGAACACCTCTCTAAACTCCAAGACAGCAGCCAACATTGCATATGTTGCATTCCAACATGTGGGACAATCTAAGATCAACTTCTTGGACGGTAATTGCAATTGCTTTGCAATCTCACCAAACTTTATAAGACGAGCTTCTGATGCAATTAGATACTTCACACTTTCACTGACATTTTCAATCACCATTTCAATCTCACTCAACCCATCTTGTACCAACAAATTAATGACATGTGCATAGCAACGTACATGAAAGATCTTGCCACCCAACATGAGCTTCCTTTTGATAGCATCTTTCAAAATTCTTACAGCTGCATCATTGTTGTTAGCATTGTCCAAGGTTATTGTACACACCTTATTTTCAAGCCCCCAATCAAGCAAAAACTTAAAAATAGCATCAGAAATTACAACTCCAGAATGTAGAGGTGGTACATCACAAAAATTTATAATTCGCTTTTGTAATTTCCAACTAGAGTCAACAAAATGACAGGTAAGACACATATACCCAATTTTTTGTCCCCTAGATTTCCAAAAATCTGCAGTAAGGCTAACTCTATTGACACTACCAAGCATAGTCTTCAATTTTTTCTTCTCCAACTCAAAAGTAGAAATGCAATCATTCCTTACAGTATTGCGTGAAATTTTCAAGTAATATGGAGTAGCAGTTTTCATAAAAACATTAAAAACCTCATGCTCCACCATATTAAAAGGGTATTCATGCACAAGGATCATATGTGAAGCTTTTTCCCTGACCTTGGCATGGTCATACTTAAAGTTTGCTATTGCTACCTCACTTTCCACCCCACCTTCATTTACAGCTAACAGTTTTTGCTTCTTATCAGCTAGTTTATGACATAGACAACCTTTCAAGTGCCTATGGTATTGTGTTGTTGCACCATTATTACTGTAGGCAAGTCGTTTAAGTCAATGAATACATTGAACCTTTTTTGTTACATCAGGAAGAATAATTTCATTAAAGTCATTCCAAATCACAGAAGTCCTTTTCCTTTTCTTTTGTTCAAATAGATTGTCTTCAAGTTTGACATCCTTATTTTTTATAGATTCTTCATTCTCATCAATATTAATTACTGCATCTAGATTTTCAATAGCAGAAGCATCCATTTGTTGACTCTCCACTTCACAAATCTAAATAAATTAACATTCCAAAACATATATGAATAAACAAGAAATCAAATTTGATATCCAAAAACACATAGCACATAGCACAAAACAAAGCTAAGTACAAAGAAAGTATAACATTTTTAGTAGCTAACCACAGAGGACTCTGCACCTTAGAAAAAGAAAAGCACAGACCCATTCCAAACTACATACCAGACTCCACAACCACAATCCACTAATTACAGATTTAAGGGTCCGTTTGGTTCACGTAAAATAATTTCCGGAAAATAGCCTATTTTTTGGAAATACTATTTTCGGGAAAGGAAAATATTTTCGGGTGTTTGGTTGTATTATAAAAATTGTTGTAGAAAATATTTTCATGTGTTTGGTTCTATTCTGAAAATGTTATTTTCCTACAATTTTTTCACATTTTCTCAGCTATTTTCTCAGCATCCAAACAAATTTTACTACAAAAAATTTCAACATCACAGTCAATTCAACAACAAATTCCGGCAGCAAATTCCGGCAATCAAAACCCACAACCACCAAAACATCACCACCACACCACCACAACAACAACAACAATCAAACTTTAAAAAAACAAAACTAAGTCGTCGACGAGATCGAGGAAGAGAGAGCGATGGGTCTGGGTTTGGGTCTGGGTTGACGACGAGATCTGGGTGGCGATGGTTAAAGGTCGAAGGTCGAAGGCGATGGGTCAAAGGTCTGGGTCGAAGGCTCTGGGCTCTGGGTTCATGGGTCACCAACTCTAGTTCGAAGATCGGTGGGTCGTGGGTCGACGGCTCTTGGCTCTGGGTTCGTGGGTCGATGGCTCGTGGCGGTGGGTCGCCGGCTCTCTCTTCTTCCTCGCACTCTCTCTCTCTCTCTCTCTCTCTCTCTCTCTCCAGAAGTGAATTGAAGGTAAAATGAAAACGGAAATGATTTTTCGTAATCAGAAGGCATTATTAAAGGTCAACGGAAATGATTTTCCGTTTGACCCAATTTTCCTTGCGCACCCAAACAGCCTATTTTACGGAAAATGCTTTTCTGAAACTGTTTTCACCCAAAACAAACGGACCCTAAGTTATTATCAAACGAATTCAACCAACATGATTTTTCTAAGTTATATAGAAATTTCATAAACAACCATAACTTGAAAATCAAAACGATTTTGCAATATCAAACAAACTACAGTGCAAACAACTATAAAAATATATAGAAAATTTTTAAACATGAAAATTTACCTGTGGTGAGAGAATGCTATGAACGTCTTGGAGGATGGAGGTAGAGAGCAAAGATGGTAGTGATGCCAAATACTATACCGAATCTAGAGCTGTTGTTGGAGCTCTTTGCACACCTATTAGAACCCTTAAATTACATGGTGATTTGGTAAACACCGGACTCTAATCCTCTTTGTTAGCATCTAACTCTTCCAAATCTAGGATTTGTTCATTTGTTGCAAAGTGATATAGGGCAGATTTTTTGGAATATCTTGGCCTCACGAGAGAGAGAGAGCTAGTCAATTTTTTGTGAAAATTTGGAGAAAAGAAAGAAACTGATGGGAAAAGAAAGAAACTGATGATAAAAGAGAGAAAGATTGAAGCTTCTCAAAGAAGCTTCGGTCTTTCCAAGATAGCCTAAGGGTTTTAGGCTGCAGACTGCATAAGATTGACATGGACTCATTGAGTGACAGCTAAAAATTTCAGTTTGAATAAAACTGAATTGGGTTTTTTTTGTTCAATGATAGAACTAAGTTTCGGATTCAGTAGAGAGAACAAAGAAGAAAGAGTATTCAGATGGAAAGGAAATGAGTAACTATTAAATGACTAAACTAACACACGAAATAACATAAAAATACAACAAAGGCCAAAGGGATAAGATAGTGAAGTCCAGCTATATTAGAGTACTACTGTATTAGAGTCTTTAGAGAACTCTAGAAGGTAGAAGTGGAGTGAAGTCCAGCTGTACGCACTGTACTAGCTAGAGAACTCTAGAAGGTAGAAGTGGAAATTGAAAAAAGCGTGAATTACAAAATGAATCTCCGGTCTTTCTTTTTTTTTTTCTTTTTTTTTTTTTTGTGCTAAAAATGTTTTTAAAAGGGAAAAAAAAAAAAAACGCGCTCTCTCTCTCTCTCTCTCCCTCTCTCTCTCTCTCTCTCTCTCTCTCTCTCTCTCTCTCTCTCTCCGGAAGTGAATTGAAGGTAAAATGAAAACGAAAATGATTTTTCGTAATCAGAAGGCATTATTGAAGGTCAACGGAAATGATTTTCCGTTTGAGCCAATTTTCCTTGCGCACCCAAACAGCCTATTTTACGGAAAATGCTTTTCTGAAACTGTTTTCACCCAAAACAAATGGACCCTAAGTTATTATCAAACGAATTCAACCAACATGATTTTTCTAAGTTATATAGAAATTTCATAAACAACCATAACTTGAAAATCAAAACGATTTTGCAATATCAAACAAACTACAGTGCAAACAACTATAAAAATATATAGAAAATTTTTAAACATGAAAATTTACATATGGTGAGAGAAGGCTATGAACGTCTTGGAGGATGGAGGTAGAGAGCAAAGATGGTAGTGATGCCAAATACTATACCGAATCTAGAGCTGTTGTTGGAGCTCTTTGCACACCCATTAGAACCCTTAAATTACATGGTGATTCGGTAAACACCGGACTCTAAATCCTCTTTGTTAGCATCTAACTCTTCCAAATCTAGGATTTGTTCATTTGTTGCAAAGTGATATAGGGCAGATTTTTTGGAATATCTTGGCCTCACGAGAGAGAGAGAGCTGGTCAATTTTTTGTGAAAATTTGGAGAAAAGAAAGAAATTGATAGGAAAAGAAAGAAACTGATGATAAACGAGAGAAAGATTGAAGCTTCTCAAAGAAGCTTCGGTCTTTCCAAGATAGCCTAAGAGTTTTAGGCTGCAGACTGCATAAGATTGACATGGACTCATTGAGTGACAGCTAAAAATTTCAGTTTGAATAAAACTAAATTGGGTTTTTTTGTTCAATGATAGAACTAAGTTTCGGATTCGGTAGAGAGAACTAAGAAGAAAGAGTATTCAGATGGAAAGGAAATGAGTAACTAAATGACTAAACTAACACCGAAAATAACATAAAAATACAACAAAGGCCAAAGGGATAAGATAGTGAAGTCCAGCTATATTAGAGTACTACTGTATTAGAGTCTTTAGAGAACTCTAGAAGGTAGAAGTGGAGTGAAGTCCAGCTGTATGCACTGTACTAGCTAGAGAACTCTAAAAGGTAGAAGTGGAAATTGAAAAAAGCGTGAATTACAAAGTGAATCTCCGGTCTTTCTTTTTTTTTTTTTCTTTTTTTTTTTTTGTGCTAAAAATGTTTTTAAAAGGAAAAGAAAAAAAACTTAAAGTAATGGGTACTGAAAAGTTATCTTCTGTGGAAAATTTTATTAAAATATGTGTAATATAAAAATATTTAGTTTATTTAGTAAATATATATCAAGCCTTTTATCAAGTTATATATGAGCTTAAGCTTGGCTTGTGTTCAAGCTCAATTGTTCACGAGCTTGTTTACGAACAAATTTTTTTGCTCAAGCTCGGCTTGTTTATCAAACAAGCCGAAAACTAAGGCTCAAGCTTGGCTTATTTATAAACAAACAAACATGAACGAGATTTTTATTGAGCCAAGCCCAAGTTGTTCACAATCGGCTTGGTTCGTTTACAGCCCTACATAGGAATATGGTGATACATGAAGGTAAACAACCCAACCCCATGGAAGTAATCCTAACAACCCAAACTTTGTCTTGCAGGTACAAGGAAGTCTTCTCCAGCCAATCTAGTCCCCTTATTAGAAGAAGCAGGCCAAGCAATGAACCCAACAATGTCACTGGACAGTGGCAGCTCCTACTTAAAATTGCAGGGGTTAGAAACTTGAGACTCAATAGGAGTGCTTGAGCTTTTGAAGCTAAAGATCAGCAAGGAGTTAACAAATTCTATGGTGTTCATAGCAGCAACGCTAGTACAATTAAAGGAGCTGTGCAGGAGGCTCTGATGGAAGCTGTCTTTATAGTCAGGAACCATGGGTTTTAACGGATTCTTGTTTTGACCAACAGTAAGGACCTAATTTAGCTTGTTCGTAAATCTAAGAAACCAACTTGGCATGAGAGGTCTCTCATTGCTGACCTCGATGTTTTGTACTTGGAGGGTCTGGTTTGTAAGCTGTTAGAGGTTCCTAGAATTGTATGTGATTTTGTGTATAATGATGCAACTATGGCAGTTAGAACGCCAATACATAACAGTTGGGGTGAACCAACTTCTTTTGTAAACTGATATTCTTGTATCTTCCTTTTGTGGTATCAAAAAAAAAAAAAAAAATGATAAACAGGAATCTTATTCATATATGATAATACATAATTGCTCTAAGTTTTACATCTAGTTTGGAGTGCTTCCATATACCCCATGTCCCCACCCCTCTAAAAAAGTACATAATAATAATAATAATAAAAGAAAAATATAGAAGTGCGACAAGCAAATACAAATTTGAACACATGTGGAAGATATTCTGACCACGGAATTTTATTTCCAACGTCCCCATATCTTCTGTCTTTGCCATTTCTGCTTCCTTATTCCAAATAAGTTCACAAGCCAGTCAAGTTTCCTAGCGCTCATTTTGTGGCCAATAACAATAAACAGGAATCTTATTCATATATGATAATACATAATTGCTCTAAGTTTTACATCTAGTTTGGAGTGCTTCCATATACCCCATGTCCCCACCCCTCTAAAAAAGTACATAATAATAATAATAATAAAAGAAAAATATAGAAGTGCGACAAGCAAATACAAATTTGAACACATGTGGAAGATATTCTGACCACGGAATTTTATTTCCAACGTCCCCATATCTTCTGTCTTTGCCATTTCTGCTTCCTTATTCCAAATAAGTTCACAAGCCAGTCAAGTTTCCTAGCGCTCATTTTGTGGCCAATAACCAGTCCAATTATAAAACCGCTTCCATATCCAATCACAACAAATGTCCAATCAATTTCAATTGAAAATCTAGAGTTCTCTAGATTCTCTTTGAAGGTTAAAGGCGGTGATCCTTCACATTTTCTTGACAACGGGTTTCCACACAATCCTGAATTCTCTTCAAATGAACTATTTAGAAATGTATCAAATTGGTTTCCTCGTGGTATCGATCCTGTGAAATTGTTGTAAGATATGTCAAAAGATGCTAGGAAAGTGAGTTGCACTAGTTGTTGAGGGATCTCTCCTGAGAGATTGTTATGTGAAAGGTCCAGTGATTCAAGTAGTGTTAAGTTTCCCAAGGATGGTGGCATATGACCAATAAATATGTTGTTGGATAAGTTCAATGCACGAAGCCCCTTAAGAGTTCCAATAGATTCTGGAATCACTCCTTCAAATCTATTGTGTGAGAAATCAATGATTTCCAAGCCTTCTATTATTTTATAATATTTTGTTGTCAAGTGCTTGTTTGTCATTATCATCGAATAGTCATAATGATCAGGAAAATGACCAAGTGATCCCATCTGAAAAACAACTGTCTTTACTTGCATGTAACTTAACTGGCCATCATCAACAATTTTCATGGCATTCCAACTTTGGAAGAATTTTGAAGGTAGACTACCAGTGATACTATTGCAAGAAATGTCAAAGATGCGCAATTTAGGGAACACAAGACTAAATTCAGGAGCCGCTATTGGACCATGAAAATAATTAGAGCGCAATATGAGAATCTTCAACTCAGGAAGGGTTGCCAACCAAAAGGGAAAACTATCATTGATCTGGTTGTTTCCAAGATCAAGATTCTCTAGCAACATACAATTGACTATTGATTTTGGGACTTGCCCTCTCAACTTGTTGTCACCCACGTCAATCATCCTTAATTTGTTCCCACTTGTCCACGTGTGAGGAATAGTGCCATGCAAGTTGTTTCTTCTTAAATTCAATATGGTGAGAGAATTGCTGAAGTTTCCCAAACATTTTGGAATTTTTCCATTCAAGTTGTTCTCCGACAAATCAAGAACTTCAAGAAATATTAAATTGCAAATCAATGGTGAGATCTCCCCTGTAAGTTCATTTTTTGAGATTGAATAGAAGAAGATGGGGGATTGTGGAATTGGCAATGATCCTTGGAGCTTGTTCGAGCTTATGTCTAGAAATTCTAAACTAGACCAAGGAAGATCAACAGGAGTTTGGCTAGAGCCGGTTAGAAAGTTGTGAGAGAGATCCAAAAAGATCAGACTTTGTGTACTTGTTTTCCAAAACCATTGGGGTATCTGGCCATGAATATTGTTGAAGGCTAAATCTAAAGAACCCAATCTATCTTGATTTTGTAAGAAGTTCGGGAACGAACTCAGATTGCATGAAGCCAACCCCAAAATCATGAACTTTTGAATAGTAGCATTGGAATTTTTGGGGGGAAGCAATGATAATTTGTTCAATGACACACACAATGCTGTTAAATTTTTAGGCCTAAGTAGCATGTCTAGCTCCACCGTGCCACTTAAATTATTTGAAAAAAGATCAAGATATTCAAGATTCTCAAGTTGAGAGAGAGAGCTTGAAATGGCACCGCTCAACTTATTTAATGAAAAATCCAGATAAACTAATTTGGTTAGATTGAAAACCCAAAATGGTATGCGACTAGTGAAATCATTAGAGCTTAAATCCAAAACAGCGAGTTGGGTGAAATTGGCAAGAGATGGTGGGATCTCTCTTAAATTGTTTTTGGAAAGGTGCAAGTTATTTATATTGCTGAGCTGATTGAGCCATGACAAGCTCCCAGTGCTCATGTTAAATGAGGAAATGGATAGATAAATTAGTTGGGTGAGATTTGAGAAGAAAGAAGGCGCCTGTTCTCTAAAATTATCTCCTGAAAGGTGTAGTAAAGTGAGCTTGGAAAGGTTACCTAGTGAAGGGGGAATCAACCCTGAGAAGTTACAATCTCCAAGATCCAATCTCTCCAAGGAATCAAGGTTTCCGATTGAGGCAGGTATCTCACCAGAAAGTCCGGTATGCCCCACTAACAAATACTTAAGGCGATTGCTCAAATGCAAGTGAGGCAAATAACCTTTGAGATCAAAGTTGTTCCCTAGCACAAGAATCTGTAGGTTTGGTAGCTGCAAAATCCTTATTGGAAATTGCCCAACCAACCTACAATCATGGAGGACAAGAGCAGTCAGGGAGGATATATTTGCCAATTGATTTGGAACTGGAGAAGATATGTCTACCACAGAGAGATCAAGTTTCTCTAGGTTGGTTAAGTTTTGTACTAGGCTTTCTAGAGTGGGTCTTTTGAGTTCCAAACGTTGTAAAAATGAATAAGAATTATAAGACAAATCAAGGATAGACAATTTGTAGAGTAGTGAAATTTCTGATGGAATTTGACCGAGAAAGAAGGAATTAGAAAGGTTGAGATATGTCAGCATGGAAAGATTGCCTATAGTAGATGGTATCTGAGAGTAGTTGAAGAAATTGTAGCTGAGGTCAAGTTGTCGAAGGTGGATAAGGCGGAAAAGGCTGCTACTAGAGTTGATGGAACCATAGAGGCAACTGCTGCTGAGGTTAAGGCCAATCACATGACCAGTGTCATCATCACAATCAACCCCGTCCCACAAGCAACAACTGCTGTTTTCTCCTTCAAGCAACCATGACGCAACCTTAGGATAAGCAGAACGAATTAAACAGGTGGAGGAGTTGACAATAAAGCTTTCCTTGAATTGCAACAAGGCGGAGCTCTCGTCAACGCGACACAATGGACGAATAGAAGATGAAGAGTAAGCGGGATGAAAAAGTGAGCTCAAGAACATGAAGCAAGATATTAATGCTAGCCTCATAGTGTCTGTATAAGTTATCTAGTAGTATCTTTTATGTGTTTACAACTCCTGGATTAGCAAGGAAATGAATGCGTAGTTCATTTATAGACAAATGGAATGAAATATGCAGTGGCATGCATACAAGATTGGGTGGACCCCACCAGCACCAGTAGCTGTACTTAGGAAGTCTCTGTGTTGGCCTCACCGTAGGTCAAGTTGTCACTCCCCGTCAATTATGGCATTTGAAGCAGCATGTATACGCACCACTCATTTTTTAGTAGAAATTTTCGTCTCTCCTTCAGTATTGTATCTCGCATTTAGCCTTAGGAATACAGGATGAGAAATTACGATATTTTTAAGCACCATAACCAGTTTTCCATACCCTGATTGAAGGGCTGGATCTACGTCTAAAAGAAAATTTAAGACCAAGACCAAGACTTTATAGTAACAAAATGAAAATCAATTAGATAATAGGTTGGAGATAGAATTTTTATTCGACAATTAAAAAAAAAAAAAAATCTATTGGTATAAATTTGAAATATTATTATTGTATCTATAAAAAAATTTAAAAAAATTACAAGTAATATACTACAACCCTGGCTTTGTTCCATGCCAGCCTCTAGCTTCATTTTTGTGCCAGGAAATAAACTATTTGCTGAAAGGTAGATTTCTTCGGCTATGAAAAATCCAATAACACCAAACAGTATAAAGCTCGTGTATTTGTGAAAACACTATTTTTTTTTTTTTTTAACCTAACAAAGAATATATTTATTTTGGATCATGGGCTATGTTTATTACACATAAATTGTTTATGCAATCTAAAAAAAAATGTGACTTCACTTAAAATCACTACACCCAAGTTGGAAATCTTAATTAAGTTAGTTTGCTTACGGCAAATATTACGGCCAACCAGCAACAACAAGAAACAAATACAACTCAGAAAAGACCAAGATTCAAAAAAGAAAACAATAGTCAAGTAAGATAGCAGCTGTTAGTTTGTAATTGCAACCTTCCTAGAAAGAAAGGAGTGTAAGTTGTTCTTTAGCGTCCATTTTGAGCTCATTCACTTAACCCCAAGAAAAGGGTCATTGAAATTGAATCCATTCATGTGCATCTTACATTTACTCTAGAGCACGCCGTGTCTCTAGGGTCGACATGGCATACTGTCCTGTGTCATTACATTAGTCAAGATTCAAAAAAGAAAACAACAGTCAAGTGAGATAGCAGCTGTTAGTTTGTAATTGCAACCTTCCTAGAAAGAAATGAGTGTAAGTTGCTCTTTAGCGTCCATTTTGAGCTCATTCACTTAACCCAAGAAAAGCGTCATTGAAATTGAATCCATTCATGTGCATCTTACATTTACTCTAGGGTACGCCGTGTCACTGGGGTCGACATGGCATACTGTCCTGTGTCATTACATTAGTCAAAGTTTTTTGTCTTTGTTTTCTATCTTTAAAGTCTCTCACGTGTTGGAATTTAAAAGGACTTCTGACCTCTTTCCCTTCTAAAGAGGAAATTAGAAAATCGTATTTCACGCCAACATTTTCATTCAGGCCCCCTTCTTCTAATCCTGTTGGAATGGAATGTTCTGGGTATTCTAATTGTTATATTTGTCCTAACAATTCTCATAACTGGTCGATCTAAATAGAATTAAAAATGGTTCTCAATATTCATACCTAAACTCAATAATCCTGAAATTGATTTCTGAATTTCTTCCCATTAGCCTTTCTAACATGATAGGTTATATAGTACAGTGGGTTCTTTTGACAGATTCTTGATGATATTATTATTATTCACCCTTAAATCAGGATTTGTATCTGGACGCTGGGCCTTGTACAAACTTTTTGTTATTAACAAATGATCCATTTGATAAAGAGTAAAGGGCCTTAAGGGACTTTTTGCAAAAAAAATGGACCTGATAGTGGACATGTTCTGAGTTGGGCTATATGGTGGTCTAACATGCTGGGCCATGGGCTGGTTGTTGTGCAGTGGGCAAGCAACGTTGTGAAAGGCAAAGCTAGTCTGTCTACCCATTAAGAGCGTATTTGTATGATGCTATACAAGTGAGGGCGATGTGACATTGGGCTTGTGTTGCGTTGTTGGATCATGCTATACAAGTGTTGGGGGTGGCATTGGATTGCGGCCTGACAAATATTGCTAATTTATGTGAGCATAGTGTTGGGCTACTCTCATGGGCTCTCAGATGGTGTCCAAGGCCTAATATATGGTGGGCTGGTAGCAAGACTAGGCTGTTAGGTAGAGAGTTATGTTGTGTAGACTAAAGTAGAGATTTTGTATAGGGCAAAACCTTAAGTGTCCCTTAGTAAAGCTCTGGATTTCACATATGTATTGTGTGCACTAAAAGACAACCAATGTAAAATTTATATCCAACATTTAGTAAAAGTTACTAACTATATGTTGAACGTTTTGGCAATTTCGAGATTTCTCACTTTGTTTTAGCTTTAATTTGGATCCACGAGCAGTCATTTTAAATGGAATTTTATTTTCTTTGATATTGACTCAAATTATTCTTAATCATGTGATTAGATCTTGATCAATTTTAGATCAAGCTCATTTTTACCACAGTCAAACTTGATCAAATTTGGAAAAAATATTTTAAAACTTAATTTTCTCTTTAATTTCCATCGAATCAAGAGATTGTAACTCTTCTTCAATCATATTCTTATCATCCTTCTTCATTTGCATAAAGCCTTGAAATTCTCAAAAACTTTGTTGAACATTAGCCGCAACTCTTGAAAATCTTATCATAGGTCATCTTTACACTTATCAAGATGACAGCTCTAATTTCATTTGTTAGGAACCTAGTGATCAACGTGTGGTTGCCTCTAAGTTGAACTAGAGAGGTGGACTATGGAGAGAATAATGCAATAACTAAGATTGACGAGGAAAAAAAAAAGGATGTTGGAATTAGCAATGACCTTACAATTGCAAACTGAGATAATCAAAAATAGATAGAAATTGGTGAATTTGCCACAGATTTATTAATTACTTAAAAGGATAAAGATAAGAACCCAGATAGTGTAAAATACCTCAAAGTACGCTAAATAGTAAAGAATAAATTGCCTTCTAACTTTTTTCTGACTCAAGCCTTCAGCCCCCCTATTTTATACGCGAGGGCCGAGGGGGAAAAAATTTATAGCCTTTTAACTGATAAATCAAAATGCAAAAATCAAGCTTTCAACTCATCAAAACTTTTCATGTCACTCTAATAGCTCCAGATGTTTGAGTTGATACATTTATTCCTCGGGAGGTCTGAGGCTGTCCTATTGTAAGCTCTTCAACATCTCTAGCAATTGATGAAAGCCTATTGCCTAAATCAGATAGACTGCGACAGAAAGATGGTGGTGAAGGAATATCGGATGGATCAATAATATCAGAAGCAAGAGTACAAAAAGTCTGCTGGGTTCCAGGCAACCAGCACGAATAACTTTGGCTGGCAAAATTCACCATTGGGTTTGGGATGAACAGTGCACTGCCAGGCATTCCCACCTGTTAAGACAAGCAAAATCATTATAAAAAGAAACTGGTTTGATGCTTTGGCTAGATGAAAAATTCATATAAATAAGAGAATTTAAGAGATCAAAGAAACAGAAGGAAATTGATACTAGGTAATCCTAGGGGATGAAGTATTTACATTTAGTGGTGATTGAAAAGAAATAAATTAAAAGTCCATGCTTAAAGAAATCTACTTTGTAACAAGCCATATGTGGCTAGCTATTAGGAACATCTGAGGCTGCAATCTTGATTTGAATCAAGGATATATATAAATCCAGTTCACCATATAATTCAACATGCTATTTGTGGAACTTTAGAGAATTGTAATCCAATTTTAATCAATTCTGCAGTGATTTATTAAAAACACAGATACCACCAGCCTATGGAGCATAAAGTAAGGTTGCAAATTTCCAATCAACTGACATTAGTCCTAATGAAGCACAGCATTGAAGATCATATTTGTTGTTTTCTCTTTCCTAGAGGAATTAGTAGGGGTGTGCAAAAAACCGACGAACCGAACAAACCGACTGAAACCGACCGAACCGTTGCCAAATTTTCGGTTCGGTTTCGGTTCGGTTTGGTTTCGATTTTAGTTTTTAAAAACCGAAATTTTCGGTTTCGGTTTCGGTTTCGGTGCTGGATTTTTTCACCCGAAACCGAACCGAACCGACCGAATATATATATATATTTATGTAATTCTATTACATAACTGATCAGTGGCTTAGTGGTATGCTACTTTGTGGAATGCTTGCTGATCCCAGGTTCAAGCCTTCGCGTGGGGGGGGCGTTTCTTTTTGCTATTTAATTTTTAAAACCTTAGAGCATGAGGTAAAATACGGAAATACCCTCCCTAAATTTTAAAACCCTAGAGCGTGAGGTAAAATACGGAAATACCCTCCCTCTTTTATTCTTCCCTTTTCTTTTCTTTTCTTCAGTTCAGCCGCCCCCTTCCTCAACATTTTCTCTCAATTTTTTCTTAAAGAGTTCAGCCCTCAGCCCCTCCTCTTCTCTCACTGCTCCACGCCTCCACATGCCGCCCCCACACGTCGACCTTCCTGCACCAGCCTCCAGGAGATAGAATTTAAAAAAAAAAAAAAAAAAACTGTTGGTATAAATTTGAAATATTATTATTGTATCTAAAAAAAAAAAAAAATTTACAAGTAATATACTACAACCCTGGCTTTGTTCCATGCCAGCCTCTAGCTTCATTTTTGTGCCAGGAAATAAACTATTTGCTGAAAGGTAGACTTCTTCGGCTATGAAAAATCCAATAACACCAAACAGTATAAAGCTCGTGTATTTGTGAAAACACTTTTTTTTTTTAACCTAACAAAGAATATATTTATTTTGAATCATGGGCTATGTTTATTACACATAAATTGTTTTATGCAATCTAAAAAAACAAAACAAATGAAATTGTCATGACTTCACTTAAAATCACTACACCCAAGTTGGAAATCTTAATTAAGTTAGTTTGTTTACAGCAAATATTACGGCCAACCAGCAACAACAAGAAACAAATACAACTCAGAAAAGACCAAGATTCAAAAAAGAAAACAACAGTCAAGTGGGATAGTAGCTGTTAGTTTGTAATTGCAACCTTCCTAGAAAGAAAGGAGTGTAAGTTGTTCTTTAGCGTCCATTTTGAGCTCATTCACTTAACCCAAGAAAAGGGTCATTGAAATTGAATCCATTCATGTGCATCTTACATTTACTGTAGGTCACGCAGTGTCTCTGGGGTTGACATGGCCTACCATCTTGTGTCATTACATTAGTCGAACTTTTTTGTCTTTGTTTTTTATCTTTAAAGTCTCTCAAGTGTTGGAATTTAAAAGGATTTCTGATCTCTTTCCCTTCTCTTGAGGAAATTAGAAAATCTACCTTCCTAGAAAGAAAGGAGTGTAAGTTGTTCTTTAATGCCATTTTGAGCTCATTCACTTAACCCAAAAAAAGGGTCATTGAAATTGAACCCATTCATGCACATCTTACAATTATTGTAGGTCACGTCGTGTCTTTGGGGTTGACATGGCCTACTATCCTATGTCATTACATTAGTCAAAGTTTTTTGTCTTTGTTTTTTATCTTTAAAGTTTCTCACATGTTGGAATTTAAAAGAACTTCTGATCTCTTTCCCTTCTCTAGAGGAAATTAGAAAATCTACCTTCCTAGAAAGAAAGGAGTGTAAGTTGTTCTTTAACGCCATTTTGAGCTCATTCACTTAACCCCAAAAAAGGGTCATTGAAATTGAACTCATTCATGCACATCTTACAATTGTTGTAGGTCACGTCGTGTCTCTGGGGTTGACATGGCCTACTGTCCTGTGTCATTACATTAGTCGAAGTTTTTTGTCTTTGTTTTTTATCTTTAAAGTCTCTCACATGTTGGAATTTAAAAGGACTTCTGATCTCTTTCCCTTCTCAAGAGGAAATTAGAAAATCTTATTTCACCTACAGGTCCGTTTGGTTCGCGTAAAATAATTTCTAGAAAATAGCCTATTTTCCGGAAATGCTATTTTCAGGAAAGGAAAATATTTTCTTGTGTTTGGTTGCATTATGAAAATTATGTGTAGAAAATATTTTCATGTGTTTGGTTGTATTCTTGAAAATACTAGAAAACACATTTTCTCACATTTTCTCACCTCCCAAACAAATATTAACATCATTTCTCAGTCCACAATCACAAAAATACAAAAGCCAAAGAAAATAAATCATCAAATCTGGTCAAAAGGCGAAGGCGTGTGGGTCGGGTGTGGGTTCAACGTGACGGTGACGGCGTGTGGGTCGGGTGTGGGTTCGAAGGCGACGGCGACGGCGACGGCGTGTGGGTTCGGAGCGATCTGGAGCTCGGAGTCGATCGTTGCTTGAGTCGGAGCGATCTGGAGCTCGATCGTTGCTTGGAGTCGATCTGGAGCTCGGAGCGATCTAGAGCTTGATCGGAGTTCGCTGGCGATCTGGAGCATCCAAGTTCTCTCTGCGTTCTCTCTTCTTTCTCTCGCTCCCTCTCTCTGTTGCATTTTCTGAAAATCGTTTGAAGGTAAAATAAAAACGTAAAACGATTTCCGGGTCAAAGTCACGTTTTACACGGTCAACGGAAAATAATTTTTGGAAAATGCTATTTTCAAAACCAACCAAACAGCCTATTTTACGGAAAATGATTTCCTGAAATCATTTTCACCCAAAACAAACGCAGCCTACATTTTCATTTAGGCCCACTTCTTCTAATCCTGTTGGAATGCAATGTTCTGGGTATTCTAATTGTTATATTTGTCCTAACAATTCTCATAACTGGTCGATCTAAATAGAATTAAAAATGGTTCTCAATATTCATACCTAAACTCAATAATCCTGAAATTGATTTCTGAATTTCTTCCCATTAGCCTTTCTAACGGGATATGTTATACAGTACAGTGGGTTCTTTTGACAGATTCTTGATGAATTATTATTATTCACCCTTAAATCAGGACTTGTATTTGGACGCTGGGCCTTGGACAATTTTATTGTTATTAACGAATGATCCATTTGATAAAGACTAAAGGGCCTTAAGGGACTTTTTGCAATAAAAATGGACCTAGTAGTGGACATGTTCTGAGTTGGGCCATATGGTGGTCTAACATGCTGGGCAGTGGGCTGGTTGTTGTGCAGTGGGCAAGCAACGTTGTGAAAGGCAAAGCTGGTCTGTCTACCAATTAAGAGCGTATTTGTAGATGCTATACAAGTGAGAGCGATGTGATATTGGGCTTGTGTTGCGTTGTTGGATCATGCTATACAAGTGTTGGGGGTGGCATTGGTAAAAGCCGATTGCGGTCTGACAAATGTTGCTAATTTATGCGAGGATAGTGTTGGGCCACTATCCTGGGCTCTCAGATGCTGTCCAAGGCCTAATATACGGTGGGCTGTTAGGTACAGAGTTAGGTTGTGTAGACTAAGGTAGAGATTTTGTATGGGGCAAAGCCTTAAGTGTCCCTTTATAAAGTTTTGGATTTCACATACGTATTGTGTGCACTGAAAGAGGTAAAATTTACATCCAACATTTAGTAAAAATTACTAACGGAATGTTGGGCGTTTTGGCGATTTCAAGATATCTCGCTTGGTTTAACTCCAATTTAGATCCACAAACAGTTATTTTAAAGGGAATTTTATTCTCTTTGATATGGACTCAAATTATTCCTAATCGTGTGGTTAGATCTTGGTCCATTTTAGATCAAGCTCAGTTTTACCATGGTCAAACTTGATCAAATTTGGAAAAAAAAAATATTTTAAAATAATTTTCTCTTTAATTTCCATTGAATCAAGAGATTGTAACTCTTCTTCAATCATGTTCTTAACATCCTTCTTCATTTGCATAAAGCCTTGAAATTCTCAAAAACTTTGTTGAACATTAGCCGCAATTCTTGAAAATCTTATCACAGTTCATCTTTACACTGATCAAGATGACAGCTCTAATTTCATTTGTTAGGAACCTAGTGATCAACGTGTGGTTGCCTCTAAGTTGAACTAGAGAGGTGGACTAGGGAGAGAATAATGCAATAACTAAGATTGACCAAAAAAAAAAAGATGTTGGAACTTAGCAATGACCTTACAATTGCAAACTGACATAATCAAAAATAGATAGAAATTGGTGAATTTGCCACAGACTTATTAATTACTTAAAAGGAAAAAGATAAGAACCCAGATAGTGTAAAATATCTCAAAGTACACTAAATAGTCTGACTCAAGCCTTCAGCCCCCCTATTTTATACGCAAGGGGGAAAAAATTTATAGCCTTTTAACTGATAAATCAAAATGCAAAAATCAAGCTTCAACTCATCAAAACTTTTCATGTCACTCTAATAGCTCCGGATGTTGGAGTTGATACATTTATTCCTCGGGAGGTCTGAGGCTGTCCTATTGTAAGCTCTTCAAAATCTCTAGAAATTAATGAAAGCCTATTGCCTAAATCAGATAGACTGCGACGGAAAGACGGTAGTGAAGGAATATCGGATGGATCAATAATATCAGAAGCACGAGTGCGAAAAGTCTGCTGGGTTCCAGGCCACGAATAACTTTGGCTGGCAAAATTCACCATTGGGTTTGGGATGAACAGTGCACTGCCAGGCATTCCCACCTGTTAAGACAAGCAAAATCATTATAAAAAGAAACTGGTTTGATGCTTTGGCTAGACGGAAGATTCATATAAAAAAGAGAATTTAAGAGATCAAAGAAACAGAAGGAAATTGATACTACGTATATCCTAGGAGATGAAGTATTTACATTTAGTGGTGATTGAAAAGAAATAAATTAAAATTCCATGCTTAAAGAAATCTACTTTGTAACAAGCCATATGTGGCTAGCTATTAGAAACATCTGAGGCTGCAATCTTGATTCAAATCAAGGATATATATATATATATATAAGTCCAGTTCACCATATAATTCAACATGCTATTTGTGGAACTTTAGAGAATTGTAATCCAATTTTAATCAATTCTGCAGTGACTTATTAAAAACGCAGATACCACCAGCCTATGGAGCATAAAGTAAGGTTGCACATTTCCAATCAACTGATATTAGTCCTAATGAAGCACAGCATAGAAGATCATACAATTATAGCACTATTTTAAAGCACTATTAAGTAAAAAGTTTCCCCCATAATCTTGCCAGCTACCACTCACCACAATTTAAGCAAGCATATTTCCAGGAGAACCCTTTCTAATAATCCCTCACCACAAATTGCATAAAGAATTTTTATTTTTTTTAAAAGCACTGCAAGATATTAAATTTGTAAACAGTGTGCAAATGATAGTCTAATTCCTTAAAGGTTCATTGCATTGACAAGTTGCTTTAAAGATCACTAACAATGAATGGTTTCTAGTGTAATAGTTGATATAGTTCTTATCCAGTTATCTAATAGTAAAGATAAAATACACATTATGTTGTGACCTAAAATCAGTTTAAATAATTTTTATTTTACTACCATATGAAATAGAATTCAACAATTAAAAAAGGTGGCAAAAATCAAATTTTTAATTACCATGGAAGGAATCTGACAATAACTTGGAGCACCACATACAGAGGGTGGAATTTGAGCAAGTGGTGGAATGTCCAACGCCAAAGATTCAGAGCTGCTTTCAGCATCACTTTTCTTAGTTTGTGAAACTTGGCAATCCTTAGGAGCAGACGGAGAGAGTTCTACTTCATTCTGCAGAGTCAAGTCAAACACACTCGGTCTGCGTTTCATCTTATTAGTTTCAGCCTGTCTCAAGAAATATTTCTGTGCATGACTAGCAATCTGGGCTGGGGTTTTGGTGATCACAAACTTCTGTGAAATTTCTTTCCAATCATGTTTCCCAAGCTGGTTTAGACCAATTAGAAATAATTTGTGCTCTTCCTCAGTCCATCGCTTCCCTGAAACAAACAGCAAATTAACTACATTAAAAACTGCTAATTAATAATTCGTATGTCCAATGCTAACTTCTTTCCAGCAAACAACACACTGACACAATGTTTTTACTTCCATAAGAAAGAAAACACAAGATTTTTTTTTACTTTCAATAAACTAAAACTAAAAGCAGTTTTTTGACATAATATATACCTTTCGGTTTCTGATCAACAGCAATGCTTGGCTCTCTAACAACTTGACTCTTGTTGTTCTCGACGTTGCCATTAATATTATTCTGTAAATAAACACCAAAAATTTTGATGCACGCAGCTGCATTAGTGTTATTATTGGCAGTATTGCTAATAACAGAGCCGGTGCAATTCTTAAAGTTGTGGCCAGTGAGGCCACATTGGGAGCACTTTATTTCCCTCACCATTGTTCTCTCTAGCAATGAACAACCCAACCCCTTAATAACTACTGCAACTCTCTTTCAAACTCTTACTACAATGTCTATTACATAGTGAGAGGGTTATATATATTGATAAGGATTTTGGATTCCTAGTAGCAGTCGGATTAATGCAGATTGGTTAAGGGAGAATAGAATATTTTAATATTTTATGTTGTTTTCTCTTTCCTAGAGGAATTAGGATTTATTTGCTTTTACAATTTCAATTAAAATCCTTTTCCTAGTTGAATTCCACCGGTTTATTACATATTCTCATCTGTATGTTTATTACAATTCTCATCTGACAAAACATAAACATTAAACACTTAAACATTTAAACATACAGAAAGAGAGATAAAAGTACAGTACCTGGTGTAATGAAAATGAATGCGGTGAAGGGGAATTAGGATACAGGGACTTTCGAACAAGCAAGCACTAACAGAAGTACTGATTGTATTTCTTCTTGTATTGAGTGTTATCGCCATTTAGAAGTGATGGGTCTCCTCTCTTGTGGTTTGTGGGTTTGGGCATTTTTGGGGGAGATGGAGTGGCCCACCGGGTGGAGAGGGTCAAAAATTGAGACTTCTATACAGTATGTGTATGATTTGCAACATATTTTCCTCCAAATTATTGCTTATCTGGGTTTTCTTTTTCTTTTTTTAATGAAAGCAATGAACTTTAACAGCACACCAGAATCCATCATACAATTAAGCCTCAGCCTCCATTGAAATTACATCAACAGATCTCGAAGGACCAAGAGCTAGACCAAAATACCCAAAAACAGAATTGCTGAAAGACTTTTGCTAATTCATAGGCAGCCCTGTTTGCTGCCCCATTTAAACCTAACGAAATACACTAGAATAAAAAGGTCTACTATGAGATTTTTTTCTATTGCGGCCTTCAAGGCGTCAATGCTAATGCCACATATCGGTAGTATTTAGCATTTAAGTCTTAAAACTCCCCAGCAACCGCTCTTGCGAAACCAAACTATTGTAAGAAAAAGGTTGCAATTGTGATTCAGTACGATTTTAAATGGGGAATCGAGGACTGAAAAATACAGAAAATAAAGAAAGAGAAAAAGTCAAATTGAATAAAAAACTATTATTTATTTTTACAATTGTGCTACAATGCATCTCTTTGTGAACTTTTTCTTAATCTAACATAAGTCTCTTTTTTTCTTTTTTTAAATCCTATCAGAATATTTTTTTTATTTATTTAAATAACGTTAATGTGTAAAATTGTAGAGAGGTCAACCAAAAGTTAAAGGCTTCAATTTTATATATCTCTATATATATATATAGACAAAACTTAGGTGTTGTTCCTTAGATTCCCCACTTAAAATTGAGCAATGTGGCTAACTGACTAAAAAATATACTTCAATCACATAAAAAAAAAAATTTACATGACAGAATCTTAAGAGGGGAACATAAAGAATAGCACCTAACACCTAAATAATGTACCTAAGTTTTGCCCTATATATATATATATAGTAATTAGAAAAAAAAAACTGTACCTTCAATTCTCTTATAGTGAATTTGCTTTACCTTGAGTATTGCTAGGTTAAATCTTCCCCATGTTTATACCTTAAAACGGTTCGTTTCATCAATTTTCTTGGGTCATCATATCGTGTTGTTACTTACTTTCCACTGTTTTGCATAATATGATTTATTATTGTTTGACTTAGATCTGAATAATTAACCTAAGTAATCACTTGGCTAATATATTAGAGTAAACAATCTAGTTTAAGGGGTCTCAAAAAACAAACAAGTGGAATCAGAGCGAGTTAACTCTTGTTTTTAGATTTTTATACCTAGAGTTAATCCTTGACCCTTGCTGTCGTGGATTCTTTTTCTTTATACTTGAATGCAATTAGGTTGAGAATTGAATCTATTTCCTCTTGGACTATGTGGCTTTTTAAATGTGCTAATCCTATCCTTGAGTATCTAGGGATAACTGCTTGTTGCAATAATTATGTTAGTTATATTGCTTTAACTTCTTTAAAGGCACATGATATTTGTCTTTCGTATTTGGATAATGGTTGTTCTAAGCACATGACAGGTAATAAAGCGTTGTTCAAGACTCTTTTTGAAGAAAAGATTGGAACCGTCACATTTAGAGATGGAAGCAAGTTAGTCATCCGAGGTATTGGCACAATAGACATTACAGGGTTGCCCATGTTCAAAGATGTGTGGTACGTGGATGGATTGAAGGCAAACTTGTTGAGTATCAGTCAGATCTGTGATAAAGGGCTAAATGCGTTGTTCACAAAGTATGAATATGAGATACTTAATGATGGTGGTGATTGCATTTGTGTTGGAATAAGGATCATTGATAATTGTTACAGTATAACACGAAGCATAAATCGTAAGTGTTATAGTGTAAAAATTAATTAGGTGGTCCTATGGCATCAATGGTTAGGACATGCTAGCCACAAGCAAATAGAGAAAATCTCCAAGTGTGAAGCAATTCTCGGTTTACCAAAGTTTGAAAAGATAGAGAAAAGTATTTGTGGACTATGTTAGATTGGTAAACAAGTGAAAGCTAAGCATCCATCAATCAGTGAAGTCTAGACATCTCAACTCTTAGAGTTACTACATGTTGATTTTATGGGTCCTACCAGAGTTCAAAGCTTAGGTGAAATGAAGTACATCCTTATTGTGGTGGATGATTTCACACGATACACTTGGATGGTTCTCTTGAAAGATAAATCTAAAGCTTCTGACAAGATGATTCATTTGTGCAAGTTGCAAGTTGAGAAGAATACTTTGATTGTTCGGATTAGAAGTGATCATGGAAGAAAGTTTGAGAACTTTAAACTCAAGTCCTTTTGCAATGATCAGGGAACAAAGTAAGAATTTTCTACACCCAAGACACCTTAATAGAATGGGGTTGTGGAAAGAAAGAATAGAATAATTCAAAAGATGGCCAGAGTCATGTTGAATAACAAATGTATGCCAAAATCTTTCTAAGGAGAAGCTGTAAACACTGCATGTCATACTTTGAACAGAGTGTTCTTTTGGACACAACAAAAAATGTCAAAGTCACCACCTAGTTATATGGTCTAGGAACTATGAATATAGCATCCTTTCGATGAATGATCATTAATCTTACTATTAGAATATGGATTTAGAGTTTAGGTATGGTTTTGAGAAGGTGTTAGACACTCAAGACCGCCCAGCCCTAAGATTGGCCTCCAATCATTGTGTCTTATGTCTTAATCTCATTAAAAACATGTTCAACACTTGTATCTATTCTCACACACACACACTAGCATATAAGCATAAAACATGGCATCATTATCCCTAAACTAATACATATCTACCCTTAAACAAAAAGAGAGTCAAACCAATATGCACATTAAAAAAAAAAAACTCTAGCATGTGAAACCCTATCATACCATTCATCTCAAACAAAGACAGCAACTTGATCATGGTAGCAAGGTATCATGGCAATCACAAAATCATATACACATCCATTTTCAAGATCAAACATCACACAAACATGTTCATCACAAAAATGCATGTTCATATCAATGCATGACTTACCATTACTTACCTTGCAGCAACACAACACCTATGGCATCATGTATGAGCAAGTGAATGCATGTACATAGCATCTTAAACAAGAAAATCCTAATCTAAACATGTTAAAGATAAACAAGCATGTGAACAAAGTAAACAGAAACTTATGAAGCATAAAATATGTGAAAAGAAACCCAAAACAAAAACATATTATATAAAGCAAAGGATGAAACAAAATTATTAGGGTTTCTGGACAACAGCTTGCGTACACATGCTCATGGCACACGTACGCAGGGTTGTTCAAAACCCTAAACTAGAAAAAAAAAAAAACAAAAAACAAAAAAAAAACAAAAAACAAAAAAAAAAAAAAAAAAAAAAAAAAAAAAAAAAAAAAAAAAAAAAAAAAAAAAAAAAAAAAAACAAACAAACAAACAAAGCAAAAAACTAAGCATGAACTAAAATCCTAATTCTAACAACAAAATATGTTAACAAACATAAAGAAAGCCTAAAACTAACCTAAACAAACATATATAAGCATAAACTAAACAAAGAAATAGATTAAAGAAAATATTAAATTAGAGATGGAAAAAGAAAAGTTTATAAGAATACCTCAAAAAAAAAAAAAAAAAGCTTTCAAGCTTGATTTTGATCGTTCCCCTCGGTCAATTTATTTACAAATCAATAGAAACGTGATTAGTAATTTTAATCTCAAACGATCAAGGCTAGAAAAGGCCTCAATCAAATAAAATTGACTTAAGAATATTTTATGAAAAACTCCCCCTTTAATTCACTATTTCTAGTGAATCTTAGGTTTTCCCTTAGGATTTTCTATGTGTTTTGAAAATGTATCATGTAAAGCTTTTTATAGTTAAAAAATAAGGGTTTATAATGGCTTCCAGACGATGTGAAATTCATTCCAAACCTCACTCTTTAATGCAAAAAACTTACCTTTTTTTATGTCTCTGAAACCCTAGCTGCGTACGCAGACTTGTGCCTGTGTACGCAAGAGTGTGGCTTGTGTATGTAGGTTTGTGCTTGCATACATAAACCGTGGGTTTTCTCTGGCCTTTATTTTCTAAAAGTAGATTTTGGCTCGTTAAAAGTTATATTTTCACATTTTAACACCTCTCAAGTCAATTTAACATCTTATTACGCTCTAAACTAACCTTAGGCCTTGGAATTAGGGCATCATTGGAGAACGGGGGCCAAAGTCGTAAGGGATACAAAATACGATGTCTACAATACTTTCGTCCCGATACCAAGAAGACCTCATATGAACTCTGGAGAAGAAAGAAACCGATGGTGAAATATTTAAGAGTTTTTGGCAGTGATTGTTACATCCTTTGAAATCGGGAAAATCTAGAAAAGTTTGATACAAAAAGTTATAAAAGACTCTTTCTTGGATATTCTACGTCAGGCAAAGCGTACATGGTGTACAATCTTAGAACCAAACTGTGATGGAATCTGCTAATGTGTTGATAAATAATCAATAATGTGCTGAAACTCATACTGAAGAGGCTCAAAGTATTCAAGGAAAATCTGTAGAAGTTGAAGATACTTTTCCTAAGGAGTATGTTGAAAAGTCAAATGATGAAGAACCGTTGATTCTAAATGATACTATTTTAAAACCAACAACCCTAGTTCGAGAAAACCCATAAAAACAAGATGAGACAAGTACTCCATCTGAGCAAAAGAGGACAACAACTTCTTTGGTGAAAGGTCCATCTACTAGGGTTAAGCTTAATCACCCTCCCACCAACATCTTAGGAAGTTTAAATGATAACATGAGATTGAGATCTAAAGTTTTGAATGTCATTACTCACTCATGCTACCTTTCTCAAGTGGAATCCAAGAAAGTAGATGAAACTCTGCAAGATGCTGATTGGATTAACTCCATGCATGAAGAACTCCACCAATTTGTTTGAAATGATGTGTGGGAACTAGTTCCTAGACTTGAAGGAGTCAATATGATTGGTACTAAATGGATCTTCAAGAACAAGTCTGATAAGCATGGAACAGTCATAAGGAATAAATCAAGACTTGTTGCACAAGAATACACTCAAGTGGAAGGAGTTGATTTTGACGAGACTTTTGCACCTATAGCTAGGCTTGCGTCTATCCAAATACTTTTGGCCATTGCATGTCACTTGGACTTCAAATTATATCAAATGGATGTAAATAGTGCATTCTTGAATGGGATGCTACAAGAAGTGTATGTAAAGCAACCCAAGGATTTGTGGATCCTCATAGACCTAATGATGTCTACAAATAGAAAAGAGCATTGTATGGTCTTAAACAAGCTCCTCGAGCTTGGTATGATATACTGACTTCTTATCTCACAGAGAATGGATTCAAGAGAGGAAATGCTGACACCACTCTTTTCATTTGAAAGGATAAGAATCATTTTGTTGTAGCTCAAGTTTATGTTGATGATATAGTTTTTGGCTCTACCAATAATATCCTTGCTAAATCTCTTGCAGATGAAATGAAGAAAATGTTCGAGATGAGCATGGTAGGTGAACTTATCTACTTTCGAGGATTGCAGATAAAGTAAACAGACATAGGAATATATATCAACCGAGCTAAATATGCTAGAAATCTTGTCAAGAGATTTGGACTTGAAAAGGCTGCACATGATAGAACACCAACGGCCACCAATGCAAAACTTGGGAATGATCCATTAGGTCGGCATGTTGATATCACTTTATTTAGAAGTATGATTGGGTGTCTATTGTATTTGACTGCTAGTCATCCTGATATAGCTTTTAGTGTTGGTGTGTGTGAGAGATTTCAAGCTAATCCAAAAGTATCACATTTAAATGTTGTAAAAGGAATAATCAAATGTGTTAGTGGTACTTGTGATTTTAGGTTGTTTTATAGCAAAGAGTTTAATGTCTCTTTTGCTAGGTATTCAGATGCTAATTGGGCTGGAAATGCCAATGATAAAAACAGCACCACTAGTGGGTGTTTTTATGTGGGAACCAACTTGGTTGCTTGGATGAGTAAAAAGCAAAATTTTGTCTCTCTATCGACTACAAAAGCAAAAGATATAGCTGCTGGGAGTTGTTGTTCTCAACCTTTTTGGATGAAGAAACTTTTAGGTGATTATGGTTTATCACAGGAAACTATGGTTGTCTATTGTGATAATTCTAGTGCTATTGATATCACTAAGAATCCGGTACAACACTCTAGGGCCAAACATATAGAGATTAAATATCACTTCATTAGGGATCTTGTTAAAAAGGAAAGTTGTTGCTCTTTATTACATTCCTACTGAGCGTCAAAATGCTGACATCTTTACCAAACCACTTGATAAAAGCAAGTTTGAGTTTCTCCATCAAGTGATTGGTGTAATCACGTCTCTAGTCACCTATGAGATCCATGGTCCTTGTGCTAATTCTTTCAATCTCCTGTGACCAAAAATGTTTTTCATTAAGGTTTGCATTTGCATTACATTCATGCATTTTATTCTAAGTTTGCTTTTGATGTTTTTGAGTTTTTATTTTAATAAAAAATTTTAAAAATAGAAAAACAAAAAATTGTATCACACATCTTCAAGTTGTGTAATTAAAGTTGGCCTATGAAATTTGCATTCCATGACTGTGTACCTTGTTTAGCTTAGGTGAGCTTTATTTTTCTACACTTTGTTAGTTTGTGCTATGTAGTGCTTAAATTGTGTGAGTTGTTTATGGTTTTTAAACACATGCTCTTGGTTTTGAAGTCACATTCTTTTCATTATAAGGACTAAAAAATTCTAGGAGAAAGACATAAATAACAATCTCACCACTATTATTCACCAATCATGAAAACCTATGTCCAAATTATAAAAGTCCTGCTTGATAAGGTGTAGCACCTACACAACAAGATATTTAAAGTGTTGCTTTCAAAATAAACAAAAGAAGAAAAAAGCTAAAAGCTAAAAGAAAATCCAAGAAAAATATGCTTCAAAAGAAAAAGAAAAGGAAAAGGAAAAAAAATTGCATGGTTGCAAGCATATTTTCTAGGAGATCTGAGAGTTATATGATGTAACTCTTTAGGTGATAGTAACTTTCAAACTTATGTGATTGATAATGTAGAAATTGTGTTTATTTTCCATCTACATATCACCTTTTGGTTAGCTTATACACTTACTAGTTGCACACCACAAGAAAATCTTTGTTAAACTCTGTACATGTGATTGTGTGTTAATTTTTGTGACCATGCAAAATTTAACTTCTTGATATGTTTAATACTTTTTGGGGGTGTGAGGTAAGAAGTGTCTCAGGGAAATTGATTTGGCTTAAGAAAGAAATTTTTTTTGAAGGGAAGGAATTTTTGAAAACCTTTGGAGTCATTAACATGCATCCCATATCATAAAAATTTATTTTCCAAATGGTTTTGTAGAAAATTTCCAAGTTTTTCAAAATTTCTGATTCTTTAGGATTCAATCAATCGAAGCTCATTTCCTCTCAATCAGTCGGATCTGTTTTTACATGTTTTTCGATTCCTGTTTCAATTCCTCTTGATCGATCGAAAATCTTATTTTAAAAACAAATAGCGATTAGATCATAGTTCTTTAGAGTTTTGTCCTCTACTTCTTCGATTCCTATCTCGATCCCTTCTCACTCAAAATTTTTTTTGTCTTATATCGAGTCAAAGTCTTAAAGGTTTTCTTCCTCAACACCAAGTAAGACTCTTTTACCCCTTCTTTTTGTTTAAATTACATGCATTTATGCATTGTCATCAAATTTTTTCAAAATTTTGAACTAAAGAGATTTTAGGGTTTTTTGATGATTTTGAGTGTTTTAATCCAATTTGTTGGATGGGTTTTTGTTCATGCATTATATTAACATGATCCTTAGGCTTTAATGTCAAAACTTTCATGATTTTGTCAAAATTTCGAAATTAGGGTTTATGTGTTCTTGAGAAAATTGGGGATTTTGTTCAATTAGGCTAAATTGATTGAAATTGACTTATGATACCGCCTAATTGAGTGATTATAACATGTTTTATACTTGTTGTGTCATTCAATCCATCAATATAATAATTTTTGAAAAATTAGGGTTTTCAAAATTGGGGATTTTGTTAAATTTCTATTTTTCTTGGTCAATTTTCAAAATTGAGATGAAATTGAACTATTTTAGAGCATTAGATCATGCATCATCTGTGTACTAGTGTCATGCATCATATAGTTTTTCAAAAATTTTGGGTTATCTTCTGCTCTAATACTATTTGATGCAATCTACCTATAGTTTTTGTTTTTGTTTTTTTTAAACCTTAGACATGGATCCTAAGGTTGGTAGGAAATTCAAAACCAAAGCAAATAAAAACCCTGCTTCTTCTTCTTCTGCCTCTCCTTTGGTTGATAGGGTTAGGTTTCTTGCTGCTAAGACTGAGGAAGTCTATGAGACCTTAAACAAGTATAGGTTGATATGGGGAGAGAGATTGTTTTAGATGAGTTAGATCCTTCCACACGTAGGAATCTAGTGTCTAGTAATTGGGTGTCTTTGTGTAGTGTTTCTGATCCTCCTCTTGCATTAGAGAGTTTGACTCAAATCTCTCTATTTATCCTGAGGTTACAAGTGGTCATTATATAACTACTTGGATTAGAGGTAAAGAGTTTAGGATTACTAAACATATAGTTTTTGAAGCTCTAGGTGTACCTTTAGTTCGTAAACTCATATATCCATACACTGAGTTTTCTCTAGTAGATGATATCATGTCTTTGCTTTGTGGTAGGTCAGTTTCTTGGGGATCTGAACCAAAAATAAACTTATATGAGTTTACTGAGCTTAACTATCTTTATTTAAGGAAATCCTGCCACAATATCTTCCCTATCTCTCATGTTCATATTGTTCCTATAGATAGGTATGCATTCCTTTTTGCTTTTATCATAGATGGATCTATGTGTTTTCCTTCCCTATTCATTCAAACTATTGTTGATATTTATAGGAGTAAGTCCAAAGCACAAAAGCTGTTTTTCCTGTGTATATATATAGGGTGTTAAGCTTATTAGGGTTATCAAACTTTCCTCCTCTAGAGTTAGTTCATATCACTACCCCAACAAGAGCCACATTTCTCAGACAACAACAAGCACAGATGAAGAGTGTTGAACCAGACACTGGGACTTCAAAGAGATCATAAGGTGAAACTACTAATGTAGCTCTTGCCTCTGGTGACATGCCCGCTACTAAGGAGGTACATGTGGATCCTATTGCAGTTGTGGATCCTTCTAGTGATGATGATGTTGGTGACCCTATAGTTACCCCTCCTCTCTCACTCTGTGCCATGATGGAGTCCTTTATGATTACTAAGGCAGCTCATGGACAGTTTATTGATGAGTTGCTTACTAAGGTGGCTACCTTGAGAACTGATTTGCCGAGTTTAGAAGTGTCTTTCCACCTCCTCCACCCTCTGATGCTTGATGGTTGCCTTTGGCAATTCGTAACAAAAGGGGGGAATAGGTTTTAGGTTTAGTTTTGATGAGGGCTCTTGTATTTAGGGGGAGTAGAGAGATTTTGTATTTAAGGGGAGTTGCTTTTGATTTTGAGATGAGAGATTTTGATGTATTTTTTCTTTTTATTATTTTCATGTATATTTGTTTTGTTTTATTGTTCTTTTTTCACAAACATTGTTGGTTCATTGGCTATGATAGTATATTTGATGTTTATTAGTTTGATATTCTGTCTATTTTCATGTTTTTGTGTATTCAAGTTCAAATTTTTATTTATAGATTTGTACTTTATTTTCCACACATGCACTTATGATTTGTTTTTAGATTTTTAAGAATTTACAGGTTAATTCTTTCAACAGGCTAGTAGTTGTGATAGAATTGTATTTGGGCAATACTTTGTAATTGGGCTAATGTTTGATTTGAGCGATTCATTTTGTATGTGTGTTTTGTCATGGATTGCCAAAGAGAGATATTTTTAGATTCTAAAGATTTAGGATTAAATGTTTAGAATTATATTTTGTATGTGTTGCCAGACCAAGAACAAAATATGTCTAGTCTATGTGTTAGGCATTGCTCAAAGATGTATGTTTCAAGCTTCAAATTCGAGCTAACTACAAAAAAGAAGAGTCAGAATCTGCCAAGCTCGATTGATCGAAAATTAGGTTCAGCTAATCGAAAATCACAAAAATCAGATTCTGCAGAATTTTCAAACAAGGCCCAAGCCTGCGAAAACGTTTAGGATTTCAATCTAACTTGTCCACATATAAAAAGGAAACCCTAGCTACGTTTTGGAGACTTTTGGAAGACTTATGTATTACTCTTTGTGAGATCTGAAAGGTATTGTACTTTCTAACTACACAAGCATCTACCAGAGCAAGATCTACAACCAAGCATTGGTAGAACCTAGCTGCTACTATAAAGATTAACAAGTGAAGGTGATCTAAAACCTTTGAGTGGGATCTCAAAGTCACAAGTGTGGGTGCTTGTGTTGTAGTAAGTCCAAAAAGAGAAGAAGTTCGTAGATTTGGAGCTTGCATATAGTCGTATCAGTAAGTTACTACTTGAGGTAGAAATAGATTTAGGGTTAAATTTGATTGTAAAAATTTTGATTCTCTTATAGTAGATTTGCTTTGCCTTGAAGATTGTTAAGTCAAATCCTCTCCAGGTTTTTACCTTGAAACGATTCGTTTTATTGGTTTTCCTAAGTCATCGTATCATGGTATTATTTACTTTCAGCTGTTTTGCAAGATATGATTTATTATTATTTGACCTAGATCTGAATAATTAACCTAAGTAATCACTTGGCTAATATATTAGATTAAACAATCTAGTTTAAGAGGTCTAAACAAGCAAACAGTTTCCAATGTCAAGAATCTCCAGCATTGCACATTTGACAATTGATTTTGGCACCTCTCCACTCAAATTGTTTTGACCCAATCAATCGTCCTTAATTTGCTCCCATTTGTCCATGTATCAAGAAAAGTGCCATACAAATTGTTTCTTCTCAAGTTCAATATCACGAGTGAATCACTCAAGTTTCCCAAACATTTTGGAATTTTTCCACTTAAGCTATTCTCCAACAAATTGAGAATTTCAAGAAAAATCATATTGCAAATCATTGGTGAGATCTTTCCTGTAAGCTTATTTTTTGAGATTGAATAGAAGTAGATGGGGGAAGATAGAAGTGGGAGCGATCCTTGGAGCCTGTTGGAGCTTATGTCTAGAAAGACAAAAGGTTGAGAGATGGAGATTGGAATGCTACCTTGCAACATATTCAATGAAAAGTCTAGATGATTTAATTTGGTTAGGTTCATAACCCAAATTGGTATGGGACCAGTGATGTCATTAGAGCTTAGGTCCAAAAAAAAGTTGAGTTGGGTGCAATTGGCAAGAGAGGGTGGGATCTCTCTTTTAAATTGTTTTTGCAATGGCACAAATAAGTAATTTTGTTGAGCTCATTGAACCATAAAATTGCTAACAAATTTGGCACGGGAGAAAATAAGTGATTATAAGATAAATTGAGGATAGACAACTTGTTCAATAGTGAAATTTCTGATGGAATTTGACCAACAAAGAAGGAATAAAAGGGGTTGAGAAGTGTAGCACGGAAAGATTGTCCATAGTAGATGGTATTTGAGAGAAGTTGAAGTGATTGTAGCTGTGGTCAAGTCGCCGAAGGTGAACAAGGCAGAAATGGCTGCTACTAGAGTTGATGGAACCATAGAGTCAACTGCTACTAAGCTCAAGGCTAATCACATGGCCATTACCGTTACAGTCAACCCCATCCATGTGCAGCAACTGCTATTTTCTCCCTCATTCGTCCATGATGCGACCTTATTAGGATAATCATCAGGACCTCCACAATCTCATATTGTAAATCATTTCCTGGATTAGCAGGAAATGATTGCTTGGATCTTTTATAGACTGTGGGCAGCTCTTATGCAATGATATTGCAATGGCAAGCTAACAAGATTAGGTGGACACCATGACCAGTAGTTGTCTTATTGGGGCAACTTGGAGTTGGGAAGTATTAGCACATTTTGTCGCCATAAATTATGGCATTTTTAGTAGAAATTTGCATCTCTCTTTCAAGCTTATCTCACATTTTGGAACAGAGTATGGGAAGCAATAATTAAGCACCGTAAACCGTAACTGGACTAGATGTATAATCCAAACTCCGAAGGGATTCTCCAAGTTGCATTAACTGGATCCACCACATATAGAAAAATCTAAGAGGAAGACTTTACTTTGACAAAATCAATTATATGGTAGGTTTCACTAATTAAATTAAGGGATAATTACAATTTACCCATCTGTGGTTTGACCCGATTTCTATGTGCCTACCCGTGGTTCAAATTTTGACACTTTGCCCACCTGTGCTTCTGACCGTTAGCCCTCCGTAACCCACCTCTCCACTCTCCGTTACTCTAACACGTTTTCTTTCAAAATCAAAACACAAAACAGATCAAAAAGTTAGGGTTTTGGATTGCTTAAGAACATTTTTATGAAGCTGAATTCAAGTCCAGAATTGTCCAACAAGGCTGTAATCTCCACCTCACCCTCCAGTTTTAATTACCACCATTATTATACCACCGTAACAAACATATAACGAAAATAATCATTTAGATTCTTATGCTTTAAGCTTTGTTTTGATTGATCAGAAGGCAAACGAAAACTTCAACAACAAAAAGAAAGAGAAATCCAAGCTTCTCACTGAGTTGAGCACTTGAGCTGAGATTTTCGCTTCGTTAGTTCCATTTGTTTCAACAGAAAATAACTCCAGCTAAGTTCTCTAGTAACTAAGAAAAATCTTTAATTCAAAGAAAATTAATTTCTATCAAATATTTCACAGTACAAAATGCAGAAATTCAAAAACTTGTCCCTCAATTTTTTCCGCAACCAAACAGAACTTCACCTCATGTCACCGCATATTTCAGTTTAAGAATATCAGTTACAAAGTTTCAAACTCTATGCCCCTACCACCAGCCACCACAACCCACTGCCATAGCCACCACCGCCCTCAACCTTAAACCCCAACCACCAAAACCACAAACAAGTCACAAACCCAAAATCAAACCACAATCAAATCACAAACCCAAAATCAAATCAAAAACAAGTCACAAACTCTAACCCACAACTGCTAAACCACCAAGAAAAAATTTCACAAACCCAGACCCACGATGAACGAAAAAATTTCACAAACTCAAACCCACGAAGCAAAAATTTTACATACTCAGACCCACGATGAGGATGAACGAGGCGCTGATGGGTCTGCTACTGAAGCTGGACTCTGTGCCTGGAGTTAATCCGATGGTGAGGGAGGCGAGGAGGAAGGTGAGCCGTCGGATCGTGGCGTTGCAGGAAATACTCGACGCCGTTTCGAAGGCAAAGACGGTCTACGACGACGACTATTACGAATATGGGTTCGTGAGGAGCTGGGACGACGTCGTTGCGAAGATGGAGGAAGAAGTTTGTAGAGAAAGAGGAGGTGATGAGATGGAGAGGTTTCGTGCTGAGCATTTGGGGTTTCGTTGCTTGCAGAGATTTCTCAGTGGGCCCTGATCTTCTGTGCTTCAAAGACACTGATTTTGCCCAGTTTGTTCTTTGTTGTGTGAGTCTCAAAAAGAAACGTCCTTTTTTTTTTTTAATTTCTTTTTCCTTTGGCAAATAAACGCTTTAAAACAATATTTAAAATGAAAATTTCCCCATTTCAATTTGACTAAAATTATTTTAGTACTCTAACGAGTTCTTTAAGTTTTATTTTTTCTCATGTTTGTTTATGTTCTTCATGTTTGTCCATGTTCTTCGTGTGAGGAGTGTTTTGATCCGTTTATGGTTTTATTTTTTATATTTTCTGTGTTAGAGTAACGGAGAGTGGAGAGGTGGGTTACGGAGGGCTAACGGTCAGAAGCACAGGTGGGCAAAGTGTCAAAATTTGAACCACGGGTAGGCACATAAAAATCGGGTCAAACCACAGGTGGGCAAATTGTAATTATCCCTTAAATTAATGATGAGACTCACTATTCATATGAAATGAGAGACTACGCATTTACGGTACTCCAGAAGTACCTCATAATTTTTCATATTATTATATCTTTTGTGATCAATTGAGTACATTTTTTTTTTATCATGTAAACAAACAAGTACTCCAACAACAGAGAAAAGACATGAAAAATGAAAAACAACTGTCAAGTGGGATTAGCAGCTTAGTTCGTAAATCAACTAAGAGTACTTCCAAGAAAGAAACGTTTGAAAATGTTCTTTAACGTCCATTTGGAGCTCATTCATTCATGCACATCTTACTCTGTCAACGTAAATTGTGGGCATACTGCCCTGCCTCATTAGTACAAGTTTTCTTCTTTCAATCCTGTTGTCATGTTCTGGGAATTGTTTAAACTTATCCTAACAATTTTCATTACTAGTAGACTTGTCAATTTCGTTCTACGTACCAGCCTTTCTAATAGGGCGAAAATTGAGAAATAGAGCACGTTTGTTACCGTTGTATAAACAACAATTTTCAGTTTTTAAACAACATTACACGTATTTTTACACACTTTTTCACTGACATATATTTCCAAAAAATACAAATAACGCTACTAAAAATATCTTACCAAACAAACCCTAGTTTCTGTAACATCTTTTGCAAATCTTCTTGGTCTAGTGAGCAACTCTAACATTAGTTCGGGGTTGTTTGCGATGATCTGTTGGGCTATTTGGCAGAGATGGAATAAATCTCGGGCTAAGAGCATTCGCAACTGGCATGGTATATGCCTATCTTGCCAAGATTTTCCATTTCAACACAAAAAAATGTCAACAACTAGTTGCAACTAGCATGGTAAAGCTAAAAAAATTTGCAATACTGCTACATTGTCATCACAAATTTGCGATGGTACTATAGTAGTATTGCAAATCCAAAAATTATTATTTTAGTTTACCTACAACTTTTGCATGGTCTCATATCCTCTCTCCACTATCTCATTTTCTCTCTCTCTCTCTCTCTCTTTAAAATATATTATTTTA
Organism: Quercus suber; assembly: GCF_002906115.3. Lineage (NCBI taxonomy): Eukaryota > Viridiplantae > Streptophyta > Magnoliopsida > Fagales > Fagaceae > Quercus > Quercus suber. The sequence continues at coordinate 768,975 of NW_027069630.1, read as the reverse complement.
TTATGTAAATATTTTATTTTATTGTATAAATATAATATTTTAATGTGTAGTATGTTAAAATAAAAGTTGAAATGTTGAGTGTATTGTAAAATGATATTATATAATTGATAAAGTAGCTTTTTAAGATAGTAAAATAGAATATGATAGAATTTCCAACTATGAATGCTCTAATGAACCTTTCGTGCCCCTTCAGAAAATACCAACTTCAGCTCTCAACCATCTCCAAGAGTTCCAGAGGCTACGACTTAAACCTCAGGACAAATCAGGCTTTAAGAAAATAAATAAATAAATAAATAAAAAGTATGTACTTTTATGAGAAGAAATCAATAGACTGTATCGAACATAGAAAAAAAAATGATTATTTTACGTTGTAAGTTTTATGGTTTTTTATTTTATTTTTTTTTTTGGTTAATATCTTTTTGTTTTGTTTTGTTGAGTTTGCTTCTCCTTTCTATTTTATAATATTGATGTAGTAAAAATTCATCTTCAAATTATTTTTAGGCTTTCTTTTTCAGCACATTTTTGCAATTTACTTATATGTGTATTCACTTTGTATATATTTGATTACTTTACACACAAAGGAAAAAAGAACCTAAGGGCACATGCTCATGCACGTACTCGATGGCTAGTTTTTATTAATAGAGAGGGAGAGGGAGAGAAATGATTTTTTGGTGATTTATTGTTTTGAAGTTCTCCCCAAAATAGAAACTATGTTATTTTTTGGGAGACTAACGACATAATTTATATAAACAATGGCGAAAGTGCTTAATCCAATTAATTGAATAAAGATAAAAGTTAAAAGAGTGAATTGAATGATCAAAAGTTATAAGACTAAATAGAATTTTAAGCAAAATTAAATGGTATAAATTGTAATTTAACCTTTATTTTAATTATTTTATCCTCCTAAAAATTAAGGAGAATGTTCACCGACGCTATTGGGCAATCGTTAAAGACAATAAAATAGATCCCACTTACATTAGAAAGCAACAAAATTTAATATAGAAAATAGTAAAATTAGACTTTTTAACTCTAGAGCAAATTAATCTGACTACATTGAAAATTCTACTGTTATCCTTAAAGCACTTCATAATAACATAACCCAAAGTATAATACTCCCTCCGTCTCATTTTGTTTGTCCTGTTTGAAAAGTCAAACTTTTTAAAGGAACATCATTTATTGTCTTGTCTACCTTTTAAAAATGTATAAGTTTTCAAAATTATTCTTAAATAAATTTATTAAAAAATTGAATTAATAAATTAATAGGGGTATAATAGGAACTGTGGGGGAAAAAGGGCTCAGCCCAACATAATGGGCCGAAAACCCATAGGAGAGCTATTTTGCGACCAAGAAGAAGGAGATAGAAAAGGCAGGGCCCATCTGGAAGTGGGACCCTCAGAAGGAAGAATTATTACAATCCGAAGAGGTTGTAATCCTCTTACACAAATATTATAAATCAATTGAGTGTGTGAAAGGCCAAAATGACCTTCCGAGGACTCCACCTGATCAAGCTAAGCTCTGAGTATGCTGGAAACGATAAGGATGGAGAAATATCTAAGGGGAAAGCTGCTACCACCGTATTTAATACTCTGCAGCAACTTTTCTGACCGCATTTATGTGGAGAAGACTCATGAACAGTGCATCCTAACCTACCACCACTCACACAGAGCTAAAAGAAGATGCTTGACGTGACATGTACTCAAGCAAACTCATGGATGAGGAACAAGTGGACGATGGAGATGAAGAGAAGGGTGGTTATATAAAGGAGGGAGAGAGAACTTGACTGGGACGCTAAGACCTTTGTTCATCAGATAAACAATAATATATCTCTTCGGATTTTCAGGTTTTACGTGTAAATTCATGTTGGCTTGTGTTTGAAAGTTGTGATTTGTTGTTGTCAATCCAATACTTAACTTAGCTCTTTCACCCATACTCTACAAACTTATTGTTTTGGGCTTGGGCCACAAATCCTAACCCTACAATTGGCACCGTCTGTGGGAAGAGCTTGAGTATAAGGGGAAGTAGCAACAGTTGATCATGGCTGAACCAAGGCAACAACCGACAGAGTCTGGGGCGTCCCAACATATTGATCCTTTTCTCAATTTGGAGCGGAGGCAAGACCATGAAGGCAGTGTGCATACTACACACACTGAACGAGCTCAACCTCGTGGCGGAAGTCATGTTTCTCATGCAGAGAAAAACAGCATGCAAATAGAGATTGAAAGGTTAAGAAGGGAGATGCGCCGTGCGAAAAGAAAACGTGCTGCCTCGCACTCTGATGACGACTCAGGTGACGGACAATACATCACCTATGAGCAGAGGTCTCGAAGTCCAATCAGCGAATCTTTTTCATATAAGGATGAGCACCCTCGTAAGAAGCAACCTCAAGGGCCACCATATGGAGGGGTGGACAATGATGCCATGAGCAAGGCTTTGAATCAAATCTCCAGTTCACCTTTCACGCGCAAGATTGAAGGAGCGAAGCTTCCTCGGCGTTTTAACTAGCCAACCTTTACTATTTACAACGGTAAAACTGACCCTATGGAACATGTGAGCCATTTAACCAAAGGATGGTTGTCTACTCCAGAGATGAAGCTTTGATGTGCAAGGTATTCTCTTCTAGTCTTGGACCCGTGGCCATGAGGTGGTTTGATAACTTGAAAGCAGACACCATCGATTCTTATCAAGAGCTCACTCAAGCTTTTGGTTCACGTTTCGTCACATGCCGAAGGGTGGCCAAGCCGTTGTCTTCTCTGCTATCCTTAAGCATGCGTGAGGGCGAGTCACTTAAGGCGTATTCGGATAGATATTGGGAGATGTTTAATGATATGAAGGGCAACTTTGAAGCAATGGCCTTAGACACATTTAAGCTGGGTCTCCCCACTGATCATGGTTTAAGGACATCCTTATCTGACAAGCCTGTCACTAACATGCGTCAGCTTATGGACCGTATTGAGAAATATAAAAGGGTTGAAGAAGATCAGCAGCAAGGGAAGGGTAAGGATAAGGTTACCCCCCAGGACAGGAAGGACTTCAGGTCGGATCGTTATAACAACAATAAGCCGAGGAGAGATTTCGCCGGGCAGTCAGGCTCAGCAACTGCTCAAGCAGTCAATACAGTGTTCAAAGAGCCCGTTCATCTAGTCCTGGAAAAGATCAAGAACGAGTCATTCTTTAGGTGGCCGAGTAAAATGGTAGGGAACCTTGAGAGACGCAATCACAATCTCTATTGTCAATACCACTAAGACCATGGGCAGCCACTGAAGACTACAGAAGCTTGAGGGATCATTTGGACCAGCTGGTCCGTGAAGGCAGGTTGAGGCATCTTTTGCACCACTCCAGTGGCCGAGGAGGTCAAGCGAATTTTGAGTCCGAGAAGAGAGATTCTACAAAACCTCCATTAGGTACTATTAACGTCATTTTCGTAGTGCTAGGAAGAACAGGGTCCTAGTTAACCAAGGTTATGTCAGTGGCTCGGCTGCCAGCAGGGGATATCGGCCGAGATCCGAGGAGCTCTAGACAGGCTGCCCCGCCCGTTTTAGGCTTTTCGAACGAAGATATAGCTGGGACCATTCAGCCTCACGACGACGCTTTAGTAGTCACACTTAGGATCAAGGGATATGATGTGAAGAGGGTGATGGTGGACCAGGGCAGCGCGGTGGAGATCATGTATCCTGACCTCTTCAAGGGGCTGAACCTCACGCTTGATGACTTAACTCCATACTGTTCTCCCCTGGTTAGCTTCGAGGGAAGGATGGTTACTTCGAAAGGACAGATACGGCTGCCTGTACAGACTAGCTCAGAAGTAGTTGAGGTGGACTTCATTATGGTAGATGTCTATTCCCCTTATACGACGATTGTAGCCAGGCCTTAGTTACATACGCTAGGGGCTGTTTCCTCCACTCTGCATCAAAAAGTCAAATATCCTTCCGAATGTCGTGTTTGTGAGATCCGCGAAGATCAATCCTCAGCTAGGCAATGTTTGGTGGCTGCCATACGACACAAGCCTGAGATTCAATCCTCAGCCAGGGTGGAGGGAGACCTATAGCAGTTAAAGGGTTGGTTGTCACCTGTCGAGAGTCATGATGAAGGCGTTAAATGTGAGGACTTAGTACAGGTTTTAATTGGGACCAATCCTGAGAGATATTTTCAAATCGGATCTCAGATACCTCAACTAGAGAAAGAAAAGCTAATTGACTTTCTTAAAAGAAATATTGATGTATTCGCCTGGAGTACTTATGAAGCCCCAGGAGTGGACCCGGAGTTCATTTGCCATCATTTGAGGGTTAACCCTCTGAGTGTACCAAAGAAGCAACCTCCTCGGCGGCCATCCAAAGAGCATGCTGATGCAGTCAAGGAAGAGGTGATGAAGCTCAAACAAGTTGGGGCTATTAAAGAAGATTTTTACCCCGAATGATTGGCAAATACTGTGGTGGTAAAAAAAGAAAAGTGGAAAGTGGCGAGTTTGTGTGGACTTCATAGACTTGAATAAAGCTTGTCCTAAGGATCCTTTCCTTATGTCGAAGATTGATCAATTAGTAGATGTTACTGTTGGCCATCCTCGGATGAGTTTCTTGGATGCTTTCCAAGGTTACCATCAGATACCATTAGCCCCAGAGGACCAGGAGAAAACCGCTTTTGTTACCCCCATTAGTAATTACCACTATAAAGTGATGTCGTTTGGTCTGAAAAATGCAGGTTCTACTTATTAGCGAATAATGACCAAGATGTTTGAATCACAATTGGGCAAAAGCATTGAGGTCTATATAGATGACATGGTGGTTAAAAGCAAGGTTATTTCTGAGCATTTGAAAGATCTTGATAATGTTTTTGAGACCCTGAGGAGACATAAGTTACGCTTGAACGCGTCGAAGTGCTCATTTGGTGTGGGATCAGGCAAATTTTTAAGTTACATGGTAACACATAGGGGAATTGAGGTCAATCCTGATCAGATAAAGGCTATTCAAAATCTGTAGCCTCCTCGGAATTCGAGAAAGGTCCAGAAGTTAACGGGGATGACAGCTGCTTTGAACCGATTCATCTCCAGGTCCGCGGATAGATGTAAACCCTTCTTCTCGCTGATCAACAAGTGGAAGGGATTTGAATGGACTGAAGAATGTGCCTCGGCTTTCCAACAACTTAAAGACTACTTGTCTCGGCCACCAATTATGTTTAGCCCTGAACCAGATGAGGTCTTATTTGCCTATATCGCAGTGGTCCCCCATGTTGTAAGTTTAGTGCTGATAAGAGTGGATTAAGGGGTACAAAGGCTGGTCTACTGTGTAAGTAAGTCTCTACATGAAGCCGAGATCAGATACTTGCCATTGGAAAAGGCAATTTTGGCAATAGTACTTGGAACACGAAAATTGCCCCACTACTTCCAAGCACATACTGTTATTGTGCTCACGCAACTCCCACTTAAGACAGTACTCCGAAGTGCCGATTACACAGGGAGGATAGCCAAGTGGGGCACTATTCTAGGAGCTTTTGATATCAAGTATATGCCTCGCACTTCAGTCAAAGGGCAAATCCTTGCGGATTTAGTGGCCGAGTTCACGGAGTCCAGTTTAGAAGAAGTAACGATAAAGAGAGACATGGATGGAAAATCGGTCGGCATGATTTCTCAACAAGATCCTGCCCGTTGGGAAGTGTACGTAGACGGCACTGCGAACTGGAAAGGTTCTGGAGTGGGGCTGGTCTTGATATCTCCAGAAGGAATCATCATTGAAAAGTCATTAAGGCTGGATTTTGGCGCAACCAATAATGAGGCAGAGTATGAAGCCCTATTGATGGGAATAGCTATGGTCCGAAGAATGGGAGGAAAGGCCGTGGAGTTGTTCTCGAATTTAAGATTAGTTGTGGGCCAAGTACAAGGGGAGTTTGAAGCGAAGGATGAAAGAATGCAAGGATACTTGAATCGAGTCAAACATCTGCAGGTGGAATTCAAATTTTTTAGCTTGCTACATGTTTCTAGAAGTAGTAACGCGCACGCAGATTCTTTGGCCACACTAGCCACCTCTTCAGAGCAAGACTTGCCGAGAGTTATCCTCGTCGAGGATCTCCATGAGCCCACCGGAGCAGGAGGGGATGCAGTCCAAGTGCACTAGATTCGAGAGAGTTTCTGCTGGATGGATCCCATAATCAAATTCTTGAAGGATGACACCTTGCCAAAAGAGCGGGGAAAGGCTGACAAGATCCAAAGGAAGGCTACCAGGTTTTGGCTATCCGAAGACCGAAAGTTATACAAACGTTCCTACTCAGGACCATACCTATTGTGTATTCATCCAGAGGCGGCTGAGTTGCTACTAGAGGAATTGCATGAAGAAATTTGTAGGAGTCACACTGGAGGCAGGTCATTGGCCCACCGAGCCTTTACTCAAGGTTATTGGTGGCCGAACATGCAAAAAGAAGCCCATAACTATGTAAAGAAGTGTGATCAATGTCAGCGATTCACACCGAACATACACCAACCAGGTGGAGTCCTCAACCCACTATCTAGCCCGTGGCCGTTTGCCCAATGGGGTTTAAACATAGTGGGTCCATTCCCCAAGGCTGCAGGAAACAGGAAGTACCTTCTGGTCGGCACAGACTATTTCATGAAATGGGTCGAAGCCGAGCCTTTGGCCAATATCCGAGACGTGGATGTGCAAAAATTTGTGTGGAAGAGTATTGTCACCCATTTCGGAGTTCCTCATACTCTCATTTCGGACAACGGCTTACAGTTCGACAGTAACGCATTTCGGAGTTATTGTAGCGAACTGGGAATCACGAACAGATACTCTACTTCTTCCTATCCTCAAGAGAATGGGCAAGCTGAAGCAGTTAATAAAGTCATAGTTAATGGGTTAAAGAAGAGGCTGGACGACGCGAAGGGTAAGTGGGTCGAAGAGTTGCCACACGTGCTCTAGGCTTATAGAACTACACCTCGCAGATCTACTGGAGAGACTCCTTTTTCAATGACTTATGGAGCTGAAGCTGTCATTCCTTTGGAAACAGGTTTCCCAACTTTAAGAACTAGCTTGTTCAGTCCGGCCAGCAATGATGAGCTCTTAGAAGCAGGCTTGGATTTGATCGAAGAAAGAAGATAAAGTGCAATGGTTCGGCTGGCACATTACTAGCAGAAGCTTAGGCAGGGCTATGATGCCAACGTCAAGTATAGACCCTTAGAACCTGGTGATTTGGTACTCAGGAAAGTCGTCGGCACTGCGAAAAACCCAGCCTAGAGAAAATTAGGACCAAACTGGGAGGGACCATATCGCATTACTTCATGTGCTGGCATTGGGGCATATTTCCTAGAGGACTTGGATAGTCATGTAATACCACGCCCCTAGAATGTAAATAACCTCAAGAGGTACTATTATTAATCGAATCGTTTCTTTGTTCATTATGATAACTTGTCATTCCTTGTTGGTTCCCTAAGTGTTTAAACTTAAACTCAATCATGCCTGTAATCCTCGGACTAGATGATTTTGGGTTAGTTAACACTCTCTATTGGTTCCCTAAATACTTATGCTTAAACCCAATCGTGTTTGTGATCCTCGGACCAGGTGATTTTTAGTTAGTTAATACTTTTGTGCTATTATTAATACTGAGTTATTTTTAGAATAAATCTTGCCTGGCATTATTGACTATGTTTAGTGTCAACTTTAAACCTGTGTTAACATTCCTAAGTATACATGCAAAAGGATTTGTCCACTCTTATAATATTTGTTAGGATCATCCTTTAACAGTAACCTTTATGTATTGTCTTCTTCGGAACCAATTTTAATTGCATATATTGTCAGCAAGACAGAGTAATTATGTTTGCCTACATTGCTATAATTACAAAGTGAAGTTACTTGTAACAAAAGAAAACCATACAGTATGCAACAAATACAGAAAAACTAAAAGAAAAACTACTTCACTGATCAAAATAAGACAGTTTACAACCCCCTGCAAAAAGGGGGAACAAAAAAAAAAAAAAAAAAAACAACAACAACAACAACAAAACAACTAAAACCTAAGTTTTTGCTGGGGCTTGGTCTTTGGGCTCCAGGGATGTTTTCTTTCCTTCCAAGACCTCGCCCTTCTCCTAAGGTGGCTCAGTAGGGGGGCCCTGATCACCTAGCTGGCTAGAATCCTTGGTAGACTCAAGGATGACTGAGGGAGCTTGGTTAACCAAAGGCTGCTCCGAGACCTCTAGGAGTTGTGTTGGAGGAGGGGCGTCAGCCTCTGGAAACTGTCAGATGTCTAAGTCATAAAAGATATTCTCAGGCAGCCTCAGCTCCAAATCAACAGGCACTCCAGCAGCATCCAGCGCCTTGCCCCAGGTCATGTCGCAGTAGTCCCGAGCGACTAAAGCGAATTGCTCAGTAAGACCCTTCTCTGTCGTCTCCACTCCTAGTTGGTAGGACGCTATCTTTTCGGCCTCAGTCGCCTCCTTGGCTAGCTGAGCGTCCCTCCGAGCCTCCTTGGCAGCCTCCTTGGCCTTCAGGAGTTCGGCACGAAACTCCTTCACAAGCTCCTTCTCAGTTGCCAGATTTTTCTGAGTTTCGTTTAGTAGCTTACGTTAGGCTTCGGCCTGGGTCTCAGCATTTCTAAGACCAGCATGGAAGCTATCCCTTTCCTGGGCCACTCCCTTTAGCTGGCCCGAGATCTGAGAGACCTCATCTTTTAGGCTGCCCAATGCCCTTTCCGCCTTGGACCTAGCCTGGGCCTTCGCTTGGGCTTCCACGTAAGCCTTTCGATTCCATTTTTCGGCCACGAAGACTTGCTGGGTAATCTGAACAAATAAGATAATAGTGTTAGCATAAAAATATAGGAAATTAATACTCTAACCGAGGAGCCGAATGAGCATGCTTACCATGGCCAAGTCCCTCTTCAGGGACATGAAGAGATCATACTGGCTGAAGCGCCTGTATGACTCCATGTCTCAGGAGAGGAGCAGTAGTTGCTCCAGCGCTTCAGCTATGAGCCCGGCTCTACCCCCATCGTAATTCCTGATAGAGGTCTCCCAGGAAAAAGGAACGCCATCAAGTTCCAGCCTAGGAGACCATGTGCGTTGCCCTCGACGCATGTTGGTTACTTGGGGCTCTTCTCTGCTCTCCACAGAAGAGGCCCTCTTGCTGCGGTGGTCCTTTCCCACCTTCTGCTGCTTGGCCTTTGGTGGTACCAACACCTCCCGCTCCTCGGGCTCGATAGGCCTCTTTTTCTTCAAATTCGGTATTGGTTTCAGGGTCGGATTAGAGACCTAGGGTGGGGGTGGAGGTGGAGGTAGATTCACCGCTAGCCGAGAGGTCCCCGTCCCCTTGGACTCAGCTTTATTACCCCTTTTCTTCAGAAGGAGCTTCAAGTCAGACATTTCTTCTTCTTCCTCTGAAGAGTCCTCAGGGACTGTAGTCAGCAGCAGGGGTGGGCGGATGCAGGATTGCCTGTCAGTTTCCTCCTCGGAATCTGAAAAGGGTATTATCTGAACCCCTCCTGGAGTGTCCCCTTCAAATCTAAACTTGTCAATCTGCTCCTTTAATAAAGTGGATGAGGAGTCAACCTTTTCGCCTGCAGCCGCCAGTTCGAGAGGGACTTGTTGAACTGGTCGGATTAGCAAAGGAACGCCCTGGGGGTTGGGGTGTGGAACAGGTGCTACGTCGTATGGGGCCAAAAAGTTCTTCCGAGCAACGTCTATTTGCCGTAGCCGGTGATCACCTTGTGTGATGGCGTTGCCAATTGGCTGGACGTCTGCTTTCTTGGGTGTGTAGCCGAGTATGAGTGGGATGGACCGCAGTTGTCCGTCCTCGCTTATGAATATCTCTGAGCGTAGTAGGTAATTGAGGGCGGGGGTGTTGATAAGGCTGAGCCGAGGAGCAGTATATGCCTTATCTGTAAAACAAACAAACAGGTCGGGTCAGAAAATTGAAACAGGATGATATAAAAAAGAACAGGCTATGGAGAATGAAGGCCCTAAGACTATTGTTAGAGACCCTAAGTCTAAGAAGTCACACCTGGCTCTCCTGGCTCGGTCGGACAGTGTAGACCGTCATGCCATGCGCCCGAGACGATTAAATAGTCGTCTTTCATCCCTTTATTTGATTTGGGAAGCTAGGAGAACAGTCTAACGACGTCGGATCGGGATTTAAGATAGTATCCCGCCCCTTTTTGGCTATGACATTCATACATGTATGCTAAGTCATGCCAGGTCAGCCCTAGTCCTAACTGTTCGTTCAACGCATCAATGGCCCCTAAAATCCTAAAGGTGTTAGGCACGCACTGCTCAGGAGAGAGCCTGTGGTTGCGAAGATAGTTTAAAGTGATGGAGCCCATTGGGAGGGTCATTCCCCCTTCAATGAAGGCTATCATTGGGATTACGACCTCTCCTTCTCTTCAGGCTGTTAATATCTTCTCTAGAGGGCAATATCTCATATTTACCCCCCGCGAGATACCACAATTTCGCTTGAATTCCTCTATCAACACCGGACTATCGACGAGATGTTGGAATTTGCCCATTTTTAAGAGAATGACTGAAGCAATGAACAGAAGAAGGGTTTTGAGGGAAGAAAACATTAGCCAAGAAGAAAATAAAGGATCAGGAGGCGCCGAAACTTACACAAACAGGATTGGAGTAAAATCCCTAAACTCGAAATGGACTCTTTGTAGATCCTGGAGGTAAAGAACACAGAAATCCGAAGAGGCGTGAAAGGTTTTCGAAGGAAAGAACTCTCTGGGTGCTCTGAGAATGCTCTGGGTACTCTGAGAATGTGTAAAGTAAAGAAAAATAACCTCCTCCAGAAGTTTATATACGGAGACAGATGAAACGGTGTCATTCATTCCGTCCAAATCCCGAAGAAGAACCCTGGCCGTTGGATCAACAACCCACCGTTGGATGCAAAGGACAAAAAGCCGCCTGGAGTAATTAATACAGCGCTTTGGGAATACAGGACTGACAGCGGCAATAATGAAGTGCTCGTCTCTATATAATGAAGTGCTCGTCTCTATGCCCGCGCGCGTGTAAACGGGGGTATTTATGACTTCCCCCTTTTAAATTTCTTTATTTTTCTTTATTTTTATCTATTTTTCCTTCCGTGGCAGATCAAAATCTTACTTTTTCTCCTCGGATGCGAGGGAAAAATTAAAATTTTGAGAGGCTATTATGGGGGGAAAAGGGCCCAGCCCAACATAATGGGCCGAAAGCCCATAAGAGAGTTATTTTGCGATCGAGAAGAAGGAGATGGAAAAGGCAGAGCTCATCTGGAAGTGGGACCCTCAGAAGGAAGAATTATTACAATCCGAAGAGAATATCTCCTGTCCGAAGAGATTGTAATCCTCTGATGCAAATATTATAAATCAATTGAGTGTGTAAAAGGCCAAAATGACCTTCCGAGGACTCCACCTGATTAAGATAAGCTCTGAGTATGCTGGGAAACGATAAGGATGGAAAAATATCTAAGGGGAAAGCTACTACCACCGTATTTAATACTCTGCAGCAACTTTTCTAGCCGCATTTATGTGGAGAAGACCCCTGAACAGTGCATCCTAACCTACCGCTACTTACACAGAGCTAAAAGAAAATGCTTGACGTGACATGTACTCAAGCAAACTCATGGATGAGGAACAAGTGGACGATGGAGATGAAGAGAATGGTGGCTATATAAATGAGGGAGAGAGAACTTGACTGGGACGCTAAGACCTTTGTTCATCAGATAAACAATAATATACCTCTTCAGATTTTCAGGTTTTACGTGTAAATTCATGTTAGCTTGTGTTTGAAAGTTGTGATTCGTTGTTGTCAATCCAATACTTAACCTAGCTCTTTCACCCATACTCTACAAATTTATTGTTTTGGACTTGGGCCATAAATCCTAACCCTACAGGAACATTAGTAAATTAATGACTTTTATTTTCAGAAACAGGACAATATTTTGGGACATTCCAAAATAGAATAGAGGACAAACAAAGTAGGACGAACGGAGTATATAATTGAAAATTTTAAAATGTGTGACTAAAAAAATAAATAAAGGTTTTAGGAACCCATAAGGAAAAAACCAAGCCAATAAAGAATAGATGTTAAATGGACAAAGAGGTGTCATTTGTAAAAATTATAAAGTTTTTATAGTGGATGAGTGACGTGATCCACTATTATATTAAAAAAAAATTTATTTGTTTAAAATTATTGAGTTATAAAAAAAAATTTAAATAAAAACTAACTACTAACTCAACCATTTTAAATAAATAAAAGTTTTTTAATAAGATAAAGGACATATAACCTGGTCCAGTATAATTTCTCCACGAGTACAAAGAGGATTATGGTTCCAATCTTTGCACGTGAAAGTACACGTGCAAATCTGTAAACAAAAACACCGACAAGAAAAAGAGGAGTCATTTGTGCAAATCTGATCCAATCTTTACACGTGAAAGTACACGTGCGAAAAAGCCAAGAGGAAAAAGGCTGACAAAGCCATGTCGGTATCTTGAAGATCATGGTTCCTTTGGTCAAACCGTCATATCTAATTGCCAATGACACACTGCCAAGCGTCCTTGTGTACTAGATCTTTCGGTCATCTTTTTGACCAGGGGAATAATCCTCTAATTATATTTATACCATCACATTATATTCTCCTCTACACTGTAAAGCTGCCTCTGTTCCTTGTATTCAATGGGTGGATTGGCTCCACAACTTTCTGTTTAGACTTTAGAATTAGCATTCACATTGCCCCCAAAAGAAAAGAAAAGCAAAAAAAAAAAAAATTAATAGTAGTGTTCACATACAATATTTGCCAATTTTGGATTCTATATTTTAGAGTTACAAGAAATTTAAGAGGCTGCTTGGTTCACTTGTTTCCGTAACTCAATTATTTGTTATCATAACTCAATTCTCAAAAATGGTGAAATCCATAGCAAAATGTCCGTTTAGCTGCATAATTTCTCTATTTTCATAACTCTGTTTCCAACATTTAATTCTTTGATTTTGAGTTATGAGTTATGAAAACTGAAAATACATTTTGGCTATTTTCAGTTTCCAATTCTCATAACTCAATGACATTTTTGTAATTAAACACACATGAAAGACCCACTCAGCCACACCTTTCGACCAAAACAACTTTTTTTTTTTCCTTTCTTTCTTCTCCTGGGTTCGGTCTCCCTGTGTTCTTCCTTTTTCTTTTTTCTTTTTCCTTTTCCTGGGTTCAGTCTCCCCAATATTATTTCCCTTTTTTTCTTCTTCTTCTTCTTTCACTGGGTTCGGTGATCTGGGTATCTTTTTTTTTTTTTTTTCCTTTCTTCTTTCTTTGGGTTCGAGTGATCTGAACTTTTTTTTTCCCCTTTCTTCTTTCACTAGTTCGGGTTTGTGGTACTAAAAAAAAGTTGCACCAGTGACAGGTATGGAGCCTACAAATAGTATGAAAAATATTGAGTGATGGTGCCAAACAGCCTTGATATTTTAGAGTGATGAGTGATGAGTAATGAGTAATGAGTGATGAGTGATGGAAATTGAGTGACGGAAATTGAGTGATGAAAAATGTGGAGCCAAATAGCCTCTAATTCTCACGTTTTGATAATAGTTAATTGTCTTTGTTGTTTTTAATTTATAATCAATTTAGTCTCTATCATTAACTCACCATCGGAAATAAAGAAAGAAAAAAAAAAAAAAAAAAAAAAGGAACAAAAGTATGAATTTTATTGATTGAACAATTGTTCAAAAAACTTATAAAGACTTAAGGGCTTATTTAAGGGCTTCGTAAAACTTGACAAACAAGAAAATATTTTTCTAAAATAACTCCTAATTAATACCTAGCCATAATAGGAACTAAATTTGACCTAAAAAGCATTAAAAACACCTAAAAATAAGGAAATAATAATTCTAAACCTAAAATAACAAAAATCACAAATTAAATACCAAAATTAATAAATTACAATAATTGAATAATACATTGTGTCCTACATCAAACCCCTCCACTTGAAACAAACCCATCCACAAGTTCATCTTTGAAATCTAAAATCTTCTGCTCCAAATAAACAAATACTTCAAATCTTTGAGCCCCTTGATCTTCTTTCCATACTTGCAACCCATCAATGGAATAAACAAATTAACTTAGGCTGTGTTTGTTTCAACTTCAAACCACTTCCGGAAATCAATTTCCGGAAAATTGCTGTGTTTGGGTGCTTGGGAAAATTGGGTCAACGGAAATTGATTTCCCCTTTGACCGAAAAAGTGCTCCCTGCTGGGTGAAATACATTTCACCCCCTATTTTCCCTTAAACCAATTTCCGAAAATTTTCTCTCCACTCTCCAAGTTCTCTCACGCAACATCACTCTCCAAGCTCTCTCACACTCACTCTCCGATCCGGTCCAGACCCAAGCTCCAAGCTCCAAGCTCCAAGCTCAGCAGCACGTTCAGACCTCCGATCCGGTCCAGACATCAACTCTGATCCGCTCCAAGTCCGATCCGTTCCAAGCTTTTCCGGTCCAGACCTCCGCTCCAAGTCCGATCCGCTCCAAGCTTTTCCAGTCCAGACCTCCGCTCCGATCCGCTCCAAGCTTTTCCGGTCCAGACCTCCGCTCCGATCCGCTCCAAGCTTTTCCGGTCCAGACCTCCGCTCCGATCTCCAAGCTCTAAGCTCCAAGCACCGGTCCAGACCGACGACCTCCAAGCTCTGATCCCCACTCTGACGAGCTCCAACCTCCAAGTTCCGATCCACACACCGAGCTCCACCACCTCTCCACGCACAGTGAGTATTCCTTGATCCGAAAATTTCTCCGATCCACACACTGAGGAAGGCTATCTAGTTATATTTACACAAATTCATCAAACATATTCTCTGATGCCCATGTGTAGTGATGTAAATAATTGTTTGTTTGGTGATGGTACTCTGTGTTGTGATATTTTCTTGGGTGGTTTGTTTGCATTGTATTGTTTTTGTTTAATTGTTGCTTTCGTGTTCTAGTTTTCTGCTCTGCTATAATTGCACTCTACATGTATTCTGTTGGAAATATATGTTGTTTACAGTGAAGCTAGTTCAGAATATCCTTGCACTGTATCTTATTGAGCTAGGAATATGAATTAGCATGGGCGAAAATTGCTGCTTTTGCCGTATCAANTTTTTAGAAATAAGAATTATCTAATTAGATTCGGAGAATTTTTGACAATTTTTTCAAATGATAAATAACTTTCTAAATCGTCTTAATATATAAAGATTACCAATTTTATCTTTTATTTATTTATTTATTTATTTGTTTGTTTACCATTTCTTTCTTCTTCTTCACCAACACTTAACCCAGCTCCACCCCCACCAATTCCAAATTATACCACCACCTCAATAGTTCAGCACCACCACTACAAAGCAAAACCCTCAAGAATAAAAACAACATTCCCATGACTTTCAGAAATCCAATAAATTTAAAAGCAAATCCCAAGTAGATGTCGTTCTGGTATCTTATATCAAAAATATTTGTTGAATTCCATGTCATTTGTCAAAACCCACGAGTGCTTGGCACCTGAAATAATCAAATTAAGGTGAAGGGCATGGCAATGATTCCTTTCAAGGGAGCAATAGAGATTAAACAACATCTCTTTCTTTGAAGGCATAAACTGGGTTGTGATTCATTGTGCTAGCCCATTGGAGATTCCAAAGCCACGAGAGAGAGAAAGTGATGTGGGATGCAAAAGCTCCAAGAAGCAAAAAATGTCTACCTTTAGAAAACAAGAAATAAAACACGTTTGCTTCTGAAAATTAACCTCGAATCCACGAGGGTTCCTTGAATCCACAAGGAGAAAGGATCTGAAATGCACTAGAAAATAGAAAGACAAAAGTCTAATCTGGAATCCACCAGAAAAAAAAAAAAAAAAAAAAAAAAAAAAAAAAAAAAGAAAAAAAAAAAAAAAAAAAAAAAAAAAAAAAAAAAAAAAAAAAAAAAAAAAAAAAAAAAAAAAAAAAAAAAAAAAAAAAAAAAAAAAAAAAAAAAAAAAAAAAAAGTATGAATTTTATTGATTGAACAATTGTTCAAAAAACTTATAAAGACTTAAGGGCTTATTTAAGGGCTTCGTAAAACTTGACAAACAAGAAAATATTTTTCTAAAATAACTTCTAATTAATACCTAACCATAACAGGAACTAAATTTGACCTAAAAAGCATTAAAAACACCTAAAAATAAGGAAATAATAACCCTAAACCTAAAATAACAAAAATCACAAATTAAATACCAAAATTAATAAATTACAATAATTGAATAATACTTTGTGTCCTACATCAAACCCCTCCACTTGAAACAAACCCATCCTCAAGTTCATCTTTGAAATCTAAAATCTTCTGCTCCAAATAAACAAATACTTCAAATATTTGAGCCCCTTGATCTTCTTTCCATACTTGCAACTCATCAATGGAATAAACAAATTAACTTAAATTTCTTTTTCCTTAGACTTCATATAGTTGTAGAGATTTACCAAATAAACACTAACAATTGAATCAAATCTATCAACCCCAATAAAATCAATAAACTTTGTTTTGGTGTCTCCCACCAAAATAATAGAAGCTTGAACATTGCAATCATCTAACTTGACTTCATCGAGATTGTTGACAACTTCCTCTATAATTTCTTCTTTAATGTTCTCTACTATTTCGAGCCTCAAGATCTTTCTCTATAAAAGGATCTTCATTAATCTCCAATACAATCTTGATTTCAGGTCCTTCTTCTATAACATGGTCTTCATTAATTTCTTTAGAAATCTCTATATATTTTTCTTTGACTTCTACATATTCTTCAATAGAAGTATTTTCTTCAACATGTAATTCTTCTCTTAGTGGTAGAATATATGGTTCTTTGAAATAATTTAAGTGTGAATTTCTTGGCGAATAATAATCTTGTTTTGTATACGACAAACATCACAATCCAATGGATAATATTTGATAGCAAGCATTTTTTTTCATCCATAGCCATGAACGAATTTTGTCTTTACCTTGTCAAATTCTATCAGTTTGTATTTGTTCCCACCAACGTCAGGCATACTCTCTAAGTTTATACAAAACAAGTTTAATTTTTTTCTTATCACAAATATTCTCAAAGTCAAATAAATCATCTAGATCAAGTAACCAATCAAGAAAATCTACTTTATAAAAATAACCATTAAAATTTGCAATTCTTCCATAAGGTAAAATAACAAAAATTACAAATTAAATAGTAAATTGTCTCCTACATCAGAGAGAGAGAGAGAGAGAGAGAGAATAGATGAGCGAGAAATGAAAAAACAAGGGACAAGGCAAAAAATAATAATGATAATGAAGTGAGAGATTTTGTGGTGTGAGATGAAGACAAGAAAAAGATTAGATCTGCTTTGCAGTCTAGATGCTTAAATATGTAACTATTTCTATGTTTAGTTTAATTAAGAATCTAGTAAGATTCATAGGAATGTGAGATAATAATGTTTGGTTTATTCCTAAGAATCTTGAATAAATTATTTATTTTTCTTATACTATCCTTAGATTTGTAAATCCAATATCAATTTTTTTTTTTAATTTTAAATATTCCTCCAAATAAATAATGACAAACAAAATGTAAATTATAAATTATGACAAATTTATTAAAACTATAGTCTACAATTTCAAAATGACAAGTACAATACAAAAATAACTATTTAAATTATTATTCTTTATGAAGATCTTGTTAATAAATGTAAATAATTTATTCTACTTTAGCATCTAACCAATCCCAAATAGGGGATATAAAAAAGGGGAACAATTAATTCTTAACAATAATTTTAAAAAGAGCTAAATCCATAACAAAACATCTTGACAGCGTTAGGTCTATAAGATATTGATGATTTATTTTATGTTTTATCAACATTGCTTAAATGATAAGGAAAATGGTTTAAATTATCAATTTATAAAAAATACAATTTCCTTTAAGTTTAGGAATTTAGACACCCACATGTTTTAACGGGAGTCCACATTCCTACAAAAAAGGGGGTTACGGAAGAATCTGAATACCCCTAGCATCCCTGGTGTGATTTGTAACCAAATATAAAAATATTTAAACATTCATGGGAATCGTAAAACATTATCATGTACCAAACACCACATTAAAAGAAAAAGAGAATATAAACAAGAAAATAATATTTTAATATTTTATCATTTAAACGATGATGTGGAATTTTTTAGTGTCTATTTAATTTTTTTTATTATTTTATCTGCCATGTAGGATTTAAGTTTGCCAACAATGCACACCGTTTGCCACATAGGCATTTTCCGTTAGTGAGTTAACGGTATGGACCAACTTGATTGCAAGTTGAAAATGACAGAAAATAAATTAATTACTACCAAAATGTAGGGACCAAATTAACTGCGACTCCAAAATGGTGTTTTCACCTTTTTTGTATTTCTGTTTACAAAATGAAAATTTGAAATATAAACCAATTTTAGTGTAGAATAGTGTTTCAAATTTGAACACCTAAAGAAAGTTAAGGAAAATCTTTTTAGAACTATAAACTTATGTAAAATAAAGACAGACATACAAACATATAACCAAGAGAACATAATAAAAAAAATAAAAATAAAAATGAGTATTAAGAAAATTACCTCTACTTATGCCTAAAGATAAAAAGAGGGAGGGAGAAAGAAGTCATTTACTTATGTTTTATTTTGAAAACTGGCTTACAATTCATAAAAAAATAAGAATATTTGGTAGTGCCTAAATTTATGGATATAAATGAGAAATTATAGTAAAAGTGTTTTTTAATTCAAAATAAAGAAGAAGAGATTTGAAAAAATAAAAACAAAAAATGTGAGATTAGAAGTAAAGAAACTGCGCGTGTGCGCACACACACACAAAAAGGGGGCTTAGCATTCTAAGTGATTGAAGGATTGTAGGGGAGTAGGATAGGGGTGTCAATGTTCGACCCAACCTGCAAACATGACATGAACCCGACGCGAGTTTTTTCTGGTTAGGGTTGGGCTTAATGGGTTTGGGTCATAAACAAGTTAACCCGAAAGTAACACAATAAAAAATGTGTCATAAACGGGTCAACCCGCGTAACCCGCAATAAACACGCTTGACACGCCAATTTATTTATGTCAATCCGAAATGACCCACTTAATACAACCCGTTTAGCTCGTATAACAAATAAATATTCATTTTATTTTAAATTTATCAAATTCCTTTTATATCCAACATATATTTTAAATTTAAAATGAAAAGTGAGTAATTACAAAAACTTATAAGAGATATAATTGAAAATTGAAATTTTACAAACCTTAGATCTCTAAGCCCTTCGAACCCTGAATCTCTAAACCATCTTATAAATATCTTTTTTTTCTTTTTTTTCTTTTTTTATTTCATTCATACTACTCACTCTATTATCTTATAGTCTCATATCCAATTCTCAAACTCAAAGTCTCAAACTGGTTATTGCTCTCTCTCTCTCTCTCTCTCTCTCTCTGTGTTTCTCTGTGTTTCTCTCATTTAAGTTTATTGTTTTCTTTGTGTTTCAAAATTCTGCTGTAATTTTTTCTATATAATGTTTTTGTTCTATAAACTTTAGTCTACTGTTTGCTCCAATTCTTTCAATATTGATACTTAGCATTTGATGAGTTCCAATGATATTATATTTTTATTGAACTATGTTATTTTACTTTTGTTAAACTATATTATTTTGAATTTAGGTTGAAGTATATGCACTTCTTTTGGAGTGTAAAGAATTTATTTTTAGATGAATATTATATTTTTGTTGAACTATATTATTTTGAATGTGGGTTGAAAACTTAAAGTGTATGCATTGTTTTTGGGATGTAAAAAAATTATTTCTATATAAATATTATATTTAATATTATGCAGGTTGAAATTGGTTGTGTTACATTCATGTCAACCCAACACAACTCGTTTATTAAGTGTGTCAAATGGGTTGGGTTAGGTTAACCCGCCTTATTAACAGGTCGGGTTAGAGTTGAAGGATGATGACATGATTATTAAATGGGTCGAGTTAGGGTTAAGTCATTTAGTCGAATACCCCTACCTTGACACGACACGAACCCAACCGCTAACACCGATTGACACCCTTAGAGTAGGAGCAGTTCAAATCTCTTTTTACATAATGGTCCTTTTTTGTAGTAATTCAAGTTTTTTTTTTTTTTTTAAAGAAAGACATAAACCTTTGTTTTATTTATTTATTATTATAATATAACTTTTCTTTTAAAATCTAATTTATAAATAGATCAATTAATTTGAAAACCTATAGAAGAGTAGTCATATCCTGTAGGCATTTTTACTAAGTTGCTCTCAAATTTTACTTCGGCTTATACATAGGTGTGTAAGAATAATTATGAATCACTGAAAATGTCTTTCTTAAGGAAGGAAAACTCCTTAAATAGTGATATATATAAAAATATGATTATTTTAGTTGTGGGACCCACTATTTCAATCCTAGAGCATTGACCTTAGTTGTTCTAGGCCAACTGCCATTTTAACGCATTATAACTTATTTTATCAATTTTAGTAAATTATTTTATAATATACTCTGTATTACATTTTTTATTTTAAGATTTTTTATTTTTTTTGAGAAACTTTTAAGATTAAAACACATTAAAATATCTTAAAATAATAACCTTGACAGAATTAATAATAAAAAAATCAAGCAGCCCAGCCACTACCAAGCCCCCCAATTGCATCTCAGAACCCACAATTTGGCCTAGCCCAAAGCCGCCACCACCAAGTAGAGAGGAAGACAAAGGAGAGAGATTGAAACCCACCACCAAATCGGAACCCAACACTACTGCAAACCCACCTCCAAATCAAAACTAGCACCGCAACCCACCCAAAACTCATCCAAACCAGCTAATCACTGAAACCAGCACTACCCCTCTCTTGCAACCCACAACCCACCTGTAAAACCAAATGCTTCGAAACCACCAAATCACCAAAACCAGCACTACCACCACTCTCCTACTACCCAAAAACACTAGCCCCACAACCCACCTCTGAAACCAACCGAAAACCAAACCCATTGGAACCACCCAGTCATCCAAACCATCACTACCACCCACAACTACCAATACCACAACCCACTAGATCAAATCGCTGCCAAAGAGCAACATATTACCGCCGATGACCCACAAGATCAGCCATGCACTGCCATCGAAAAGCCACTGCCATCGATGGACAAGAGAGAGAGAGAGAGAGAGAGAGAGAGATTGAAAGGGCTAAGCGAGAGAGAGAAGAGAAGGAGAAGACAAATAGAAGAGAGAGAAGATAGCTAGAGACGACAGTCAGAAGAGAGGAGAGAGAGTGAACAAAAAACAAATAAAAGTTTTAGATTCCGTTTGGTAATTTTGTTTTAGCATTGTTGTTTAAGTCTTATGGAAAGAAGTGCAGCAAGTGATATAAAAATATGTTATGTGATGTTTAAATAACAAAAATTAGTATTTAAATAAGGGTTTTTTTAATATGTGCGAGAGCACACAATAATTAATCAATTTTAGACATATTTTTTCAAATTCAATTCTCAAAAAAAATGTTTGTTAAAACAGAAGCACACATTAACTGGACTAGGTTTACAGGGCATTTGGATTGCGCGCTTGTGCGTCCACGTTTCCTCAAATCTGTGTTTTTTTTTTTTATTGAAGGATTGTAGGGGAGTAGGATAGGGGTGTCAATGTTCGACCCAACCTGCAAACATGACATGAACCCGACGCGAGTTTTTTCGGGTTAGGGTTGGGCTTAATGGGTTTGGGTCATAAACAAGTTAACCCGAAAGTAACACAATAAAAAATGTGTCATAAACGGGTCAACCCGCGTAACCCGCAATAAACACGCTTGACACGCCAATTTATTTATGTCAATCCGAAATGACCCACTTAATACAACCCGTTTAGCTCGTATAACAAATAAATATTCATTTTATTTTAAATTTATCAAATACCTTTTATATCCAACATATATTTTAAATTTAAAATGAAAAGTGAGTAATTACAAAAACTTATAAGAGATATAATTGAAAATTGAAACTTTACAAACCTTAGATCTCTAAGCCCTTCAAACCCTAAATCTCTAAACCATCTTATAAATATATTTTTTTTATTATTTCATCCATACTACTCACTCTATTATCTTATAGTCTCATATCCAATTCTAAAACTCAAAGTCTCAAACTGGTTATTGCTCTCTCTCTCTCTCCCTCTCTCTCATGTGTTTAGTGAGTTTTAGAATTAAAGAAAATTGTTTTCTTTGTGTTTCAAAATTCTGCTGTAATTTTTTCTATATAATGTTTTTGTTCTATAAACTTTAGTCTACTGTTTGCTCCAATTCTTTCAATATTGATACTTAGCATTTGATGAGTTCCAATGATATTATATTTTTATTGAACTATGTTATTTTACTTTTGTTAAACTATATTATTTTGAATTTAGGTTGAAGTATATGCACTTCTTTTGGAGTGTAAAGAATTTATTTTTAGATGAATATTATATTTTTGTTGAACTATATTATTTTGAATGTGGGTTGAAAACTTAAAGTGTATGCATTGTTTTTGGGATGTAAAAAAATTATTTCTATATAAATATTATATTTAATATTATGCAGGTTGAAATTGGTTGTGTTACATTCATGTCAACCCAACACAACTCGTTTATTAAGCGTGTCAAATGGGTTGGGTTAGGTTAACCCGCCTTATTAACAGGTCAGGTTAGAATTGAAGGATGATGACATGATTATTAAATGGGTCGAGTTAGGGTTGAGTCATTTAGCCGAATACCCCTACTTTGACACGACACGAACCCAACATGCTAACCCGAATTGACACCCCTAGAGTAGGAGCAGATCAAATCTCTTTTTACATAATGGTCCTTTTTTTTGTAGTAATTCAAGTTTTTTTTTTTTTTTTTAAAGAAAGACATAAACCTTTGTTGTTTTTTTATTATTATAATATAACTTTTCTTTTAAAATCTAATTTATAAATAGATCAATTAATTTGAAAACCTATTGAAGAGTAGCCATATCATGTAGGCATTTTTACTAAGTTGTTCTCAAATTTTACTTCGGCTTATACATAGGTGTGTAAGAATAATTCTGAATCACTGAAAATGTCTTTCTTAAGTAAGGAAAACTCCTTAAATAGTGATATATATAAATATGATTATTTTAGTTGTGGGACCCACTATTTCAATCCTAGAGCATTGACCTTAGTTGTTCTAGGCCAACTGCCATTTTAACACATTATAACTTATTTTATCAATTTTAGTACATTATTTTATAATATACTCTGTATCACATTTTTTATTTTAAGATTTTTTATTTTTTTGAGAAACTTTTAAGATTAAAACAGAACGAAATTGGTAAATAACCATAAAATCTTAACTATATAGTTAGTTATCAATAGTTTCAAACTATATTTTTTTCTAGCATTTCGAGTTTAAGAAACTCGATTTAGGGGCTATAAATCGAGTATTTAAGGGTCGATTTTTATATTTTGATCGGGTCTGAGTTGGCACTTTTTCCACGTGGCATCTACGTGGAAATCGAGTATCTGAGACTCGATTTCTAAGCCAATATATATATCAGACCAGCTCCACCGAAAAAAAAAAAAAAGAAATTAGAGCCAGAAAGGAAAAAAAAAACCGAATAAGAATGAAAGAAGCCGAACCAGAAGAAAAAATAAAAAAAAAAAACCCAGAAGCAGCCCCAGCCGCGAGGCGCAGGCCGGCGCAAGCCCCAGGTCCGCCGCGCGACCCAGGTCGCCCGCGGCCAGATCTTCTGTTTCTGGGTTTTTTTTTTTTTTTTTTTCTGGGTTTTTTTTTTTTTTCTCTGATGAACACATGCATTTGAGCTTGATCTTTTTCTGGGTTGTTTCTTTGTGATCTGATTGTATTTCGGTGACCCAGGTCTTTTGTTTCTGAGTTTTTTTTTTTTTTTTCCTCTGATGAACACATGCATTTGATTTGGATTGTTTGTCTGTGATCTGATTGTATTTTTTTTTTTTTTCTTGTATTTCGGCTTGTACATGAGACTTGGAGAGTTCAAATTTTTTCAAATATTTTTGGTTTGGAAATCGAGTATTAAAGACTCGATTTCCAGGTGGTCTCCATGTGAAAAAATATGCCACATCAGACTATAAAAATCGAGTAATTGAGACTCGATTTACAGGCTAAAATCGAGTTTCAAATACTCGAGATGCTACTATATAATATAGTTTGCAAACCGGATCTACTAACTAAATAGTTAGAAAAAAAAAATTAGTTTACTATTTTTCCCGATTAAAACACATTAAAATATCTTAAAATAATAACCTTTACAGAATTAATAATAAAAAATCAAGCAGCCCAGCCACTACCAAGCCCCCCAATTGCATCTCAGAACCCACAACTTGGCCTAGCCCAAAGCCGCCACCACCAAGTGGAGAGGAAGACAAAGGAGAGAGATTGAAACCCACCACCAAATCGGAACCCAACACTACTACAAACGCACCTCCAAATCAAAACTAGCACCGCAACCCACCCAAAACTCATCAAAACCAGCACTGTCACCCCTCTCTTGCAACCCACAACCCACCTGTAAAACCAAATGCTTCGAAACCACCAAATCACCAAAACCAGCACTACCACCACTCTCCTACTACCCAAAAACACTAGCACCACAACCCACCTCTGAAACCAACCGAAAACCAAACCCATTGGAACCACCACAACCCACTAGATCAAATCGCTGCCAAAGAGCAACATATTACCGCCGATGACCCACAAGATCAGCCATGCACTGCCATCGAAAAGCCACTGCCATCGATGGACAAGAGAGAGAGAGAGAGATAGAAAGGGCTAAGCGAGAGAGAGAAGAGAAGGAGAAGACAAATAGAAGAGAGAGAAGATAGCTAGAGACGACAGTCAGAAGAGAGGAGAGAGAGTGAACAAAAAACAAATAAAAGTTTTAGGTTCCGTTTGGTAGTTTTGTTCTAGTAACATTGTTTAAGTGTTATGGAAAGAAATGCAGCAGGTAAAAAAGTGATATAAAAATATGTGTTGTAATATTTAAATAACAAAAATTAGTATTTAAATAATGATTTTTTTAATGTGTGCCTTAACAGCACATAATAATTAATCAATTTTAAAAATATTTTTTCAAATACAATTCTTGAAAAAATATTTCTTAAAATAGAAGCACACATTAACTGGACCAGGTTTAATATGTTTTCATATGGGAAGTGTCTAAAATTGTTGCGTGCCAGGCTTAAATCTACCGTCTAGTAGTGTTGAATTCATTAAAATAATAACATGTGTCTATTTTTAGACACGTATCACCACCTGATTGGGTTTAATACACTAAATACACTGAACCTAATCTAACTCCAATTGTGGCAGTACTGCAAAAGACTTTCTTTCTTAGTGAAACTGCAAGGACTTCTACAGTTCTACACTATTACTACTGCACTGTATGGTATTATTATATCATACATATGAAGGAATTTTCATAGCACTCAGGGGAGCCCATTGCTTTGTTCCATAGTTTCAAAATCGGTAGAGAATGTCAAAAAGTGAAGTTGACAAAATAACCCCAATAAGAATTAAGAATATTGTGCTTTGGAATGGGGAAAAAAAAAGTAGTAAGAATCAAGATTGAAGAATTGACTGAATATCCTATCCAAAAAATAAAAAGGGCTGAATAGTATGCATGGCAAATGAAAGAAAGTTATCAAGAAATTAAAGTCCATGCATGAATTTTTTATTCCTTGCTTTTTTTTAAAGAAATCGTTTGCCATTTTTATTTTTTGAATCTTTACAAGAAATTGGCACTTTCATTGCCAATTTCGAAGTTTTTTTTTTCAAATTAAGAAATTCATTAAGAAATGAGAAATTGACAATCACATTGTAAATTTCAAAAATAAAATTAATTAATTTTTTTAAAGAAATCGGTAAAGGCTTGTCAAATGTTTTATTTTTATTTTTTAAAAATTGACAATAAATTTTTAACCAAAAATTTTCCACTATTTGTCATTTCCATAAATTGTTTAACAAGTAGGTTTAAAAGCCAAAAAAAATTGTTAAATGGAATGGTATACATAATAAAGTAGATTTTTAAAATGATAAAATAAATTTTTTTTGTAGAAACTGAATGTGAATACTCTTACAACTCCAAATAATGCATCTTTTTAGTAGTTTGATGCTAAAATTTAACATATCCAGAGTTTTACAACTCCGGATAATGATGCTCCTAAGAGATGAGGGATGCCAATATCCTTTTTCTAATTAATGAGATGAAAAGAAGTAGATGGATTACAATTAAAAATATAAAATAAGTTTTTAAAAAAAATTAATTATAAATATGATTTGTGGATGGGACATGGCACGATATAATTAGTCAATGGCTAATAATGAGTTCGGAAATCATCCATACCCATACCCCTTGCCTATAAATTAACATCCCTTCTTATCCTTCTTCGGTAGTTCCATCATCCGTGTGTTAGATTCCTTGTCTCTCTAAACTCTCAAATCCCAGAATACATATTACCAAACTCCAAGTACAACTCCAACTCCCAGAAAAAATTTAAAAAAAAAAAAAGAAAAAAAGAAAAAAAAAAAAAAAAGAAGAAGATAAACCCAGAATTTTCCTTCCAAGAGTTCATTATATAACTTATTTGCTTATTTCTTTTATTTGTGTGTGTATGAAAATAGATGGGGTTGTTCGCCGGGAAAGTACCAGCTAAAGTTTGATGCCGAAGAAATTTGTTATTTAGTGAAAGGGAAGGTGAAGGCATACCCTAAAGGCTCATCTGAGTTTGTAGAGTTTGGTGCTGGAGACCTTGTAACCATTCCAAAGGGACTTAGTTGCACTTGGGACGTATCTGTTGCCGTCGACAAATACTACAAATTCGAATCAACTTCATCTTCTTCTTCTTAGTACTTTGATTACTACCTTCTTCTTCTTCATTATAATTTCTATTTATCATCAATTCTTTCAAGAGAATATATATTTCTTTTTAGATTTAGTTATTTATGCTATATCTTTTTTTTTTTTTCTTTGTCTATGTTTAAATTTGAGCTTCTTCTTCTATCCGAAAAAGAAAAAAAAAGCGAGCTACTTCTCAGAAAAAAAAAAAAACAAAAAATAGAGCTATTTTTTTCTTTCCATAGGACCTGGTTAAAGATGCATGTAGTTACTTCTATATTATCTTTTAGTCAAAGAAAGGGAACACGATAACAATTAGTCAAACCACTCTACTTTACGTGATTAAATAAAGCATTTAATGTTCCTTTGACTGGTCAACCCTTGATATTTTATATCAGCTGATAAAAAAAAAGCACCTTCCTTTGTAGGGAAAGATTTAGACACCTTTGTTTTTAGTTTTTAATCAAAGGACAACACTCCAGCAAAGCTTAAAAGACATCAGTACCCACTAAACTTTGATTAATCTTTAGGAAGCATTATAACTTCTTTGATTAATCTTTGTTTTTAGGTTTTTATTTTATTTTATTTTATTTTTTCCGCCTAGGTAAAAAAGAGCAAAATGCAGAATTTTTTTCATTATTATTATTGTTGAGTTGTGTAATTAATTTTCATAAAAATGATGTCAATATTAGACTATGTTTTTTTCTAACCACAACTTATCGTGGCAGTAATTATGTGAAAATTTTATCCTCAACAGTACCCAAAGTAAAAACAATGGTTAAAATATACCTTAATTTGGCGGTTCTTTTCCAAAGTCCTTGTGTGAATGATAAACTTATAGTTTAATAAAATTTTTTGATTTTGAAGGATCAAAACTATCTTATTATTGGGGTTCAAGTGATATTTTAGCGGTAATGGCGTTAGTTATGATGTTTCCTATAGCTCAAATCTCGCCTCTTTCTCCGCTTTTGTCTCTCTCTCTCCACCAAAAAAAAAAAAAAAAACTATTATTTTATCAAAATTCTTGATAAGACAAAATTTTGCATAATCAATTCGAACCACGAACACCTATTGCCAGCAAAAAAGAAATAAAGAAAGCATTGAAGAAACCACTAGGTTGAGCCCCAATAGGGAGTCTTAAATACCTAATTCAACAAAGGATTTGACTATATTTTGAATGAAAAATGCTTGGATGACAAAAGCTTACATAACTTTTGCCATAACTCTCCACATGACAAGTTGTAGCAAAAAATTTGTAAGTTTTTATAGTCCCTAACATTTTTCATTTTGAATGGGAGATATAGAGTGAGTTTTGAGATAATTTTTTTTTAAAATTTTTTTTTTTACAAGATAGAATTTTTACTCTAGTCTAATCTAAGTGTATATGTATGTAAAGCTTCCTCCTGGAGATTTGAACCTCGACTCTTACCCCCCACACCCCATAAACATTTATAGTTGATGCTTCTTTTGTATGCTATAAAACCCTTTGTTATTGGACTTGAGTGAGGCTCTTATTTAAGTGCTCCATTATTAGTCTTCCACTAATTTATCAACTAATTGAACATAACCCGTATCAGCTATCAGCTTGAATTTGACTCTAGGCTGGATACTATTAGATCCATTATTTCCATATTAGTCTACAGTAAGTAATTCTATTCATATCAATTATCCCCCATTCCCCAATCTAAAGTGATATGGATAGAATTAATCACCTTAGACTTACAAAGAAATAACGACGGTTTCTACCTAAAGTTAAATTCCACATTATAAGAGAATTGCTCTATTAGTAAATAGATTAGAGAGACTAGAAACTATTAGGTTCACAAGGAGGATTGCTAAAATTAGGGGTGTCCAGGCAAACCGGCAACCCGCCCAACCTGTCTGACCCAACGCCACCCGATTCGATGACTCCGGCGATTGGACACGATTTTTGACTTTGCTAACCCAACACCCAGCGGGTCGATTATCGGTTTTTCAGTTCAAAACCTGTGAAACCTGACCTGAACCGAAGTCCATTCAATATCCGGCCATTTTTTCTAGATTTTGGCCTTTTTTTTCCAGATTTCGGCCCCTTTTTTCTAGATTCCGGCCCCTTTTTCACTTAAATCCGTTGATTTCTGGCACAATAAACACTGAATTTGGCCAAACCAATGATTTTTCATCACGATTTGGCAGAAATCTTGTCAGATCTGACGAGATCTCACCGGATCTTGGACGGATCTGGCAAGATCTCGCCAGATCTAGTGAGATCTCACTGCATTTCAAAGGATTCTGGTGAGATTGGTGTCACTCGAAACCGACCACCACCGATCGGCGACCCGAACTGACAAATCCGTTATTGTTACGGGTCAGTTGCAGGTTGAAAAACTACCCACCCGAACTGTTATGGGTTGGTTGCGGGTTGGGCAAAAACCCAACCCGCCCGACCTATGGACAGCCCTAGCTGAAATGGTCCTCCCGCCTAATAAAACAATGTCACTTATGTAAGTGTATGAATCAATTTTTTAATTAGCATAAAAAAAAAAAATTCACCATGTAATTTCACACTTGCATAAAAGGCAATATTTCATTGTTTGGGAGCATCAAGGAACATTATTTTAGCGGTCCTCCCAATAGACTTAATAATTTCTCAAAAGACTTGCAATGAGACACTTAATTAGGGCCTTACTCGAGCCCTGTAAAAGAGAGTTTTACATCAGACAAAAGGTACATCAAAATAATTATCAAAGAACTCTAGATCTCTTTGATATAAAATTTGATCAATTTTTTTTTTGCTAATTTAGTAATCAGAGACAGCCTTAGCGGCTTTTGTAATCCTTTCTTACTTTTTGTAGGTGTTTGGGGTTAGGATTTGCTATGCAAATTGTTGCATCAGCAATTACTATTATAATTTTTTTTTTTAAATTATTGCATGACATATGTCTTAGTCATTTCAAAGGTTAACAGCATTTTTACAACAACATTACCAAACTAGAGCATTTTTCAACTGAATATCTCAAACGATTAGGAAATAATTTTTTAGCAAACAAGTAAAGAGCAATTACTTAACAACTTTGTAAAGCTACAGCCTACAGCATTACCATTTTTCTTTTCTTGGTTAACTACAGCATTACCAAATTGACTATCAGCAAATAGTAGCAATTTTGTAGGAAATGATATAGATATTATTTTCAATGCACAAGGAACCACCAAATATAAAGACAAGACTACCAACTTCATTTAGGAGATCCTAACAAAATGATGGTTTCACATTTTTTTTTTTTTTCATTCTTTTGGAGGTCTCAATAAATGAATCTTTGAAGGACTAGGACGTAGGTCACCAATATAGTACCCAGAGAAAAAATAATAATTAAAACCTAATTATGTGATTATGTGAACCATTCAATATGACAAATGTAGGGTCTGGATTTGCTGTGGATTATATTCTTGGCATCAAAAACTGGTTAAATGTTGAGGGAAAGGAATATTCCATGTCCTTGTTCCGATTACAAGGGTTCCTAGATTGGGTGTAAAAGCCAAAAGGTTTGTACTTTGTACAAGTTGTTTTCGTTTTAATTTTTGAGGGGTTTGGGGTCCCATCTCCTTTCTGTTTGATTAGCTGGATATCTATAATGTAGTTGGGGTAGATGATCTAATTGATGACGTTCACATTTCATTTGACTCCAATCTTACACTACTTAGATTCATCAAAAATTAGAGAGAGAGAGAGAGAGAGAGAGAGAGAGAGAGAGGAAAGGAAAGAAAGAAAGAAGTTAATAAACTACTTAGTTCTGACCTTGTTCTTCTTCATTAATCCCTTCAAATGAATAATAATGGTATAGATTAAGAGCATTTACGTTTGAAGTGCTAAAAAAAATTAGAATTTAGTAACTCAAAACCTACTCTATTTATTTTAACATTCTTAATAATATAATCTACATCTCATCTTTTATTTTAGTATTTAACACATTTAAATAATATAAAAAACCCAATAAAACTAGCCACAACACACAACCAGCCCCAATAGTCACCACCACAGCAACGAACTTGCCAACCACCGCCAATCTCACCACCACCTCCACAACCCAACGCAACTACCACCATCACTATTGAAACCCACTGCCAAGGATACCAAAATCACCATATCAGAAGTTCAGAACCCACCACATTAACAACTCTCAATCAAAACCCATTCCAAAACCCGAGAGAGAGAGAGAGAGAGAGAGAGAGAGAGAGAGAGAGAGAGAGAGAGAGAGAGAGAGAGAGAGAGAGAGAGAGAGAGAGAGAGAGAGAGAATTAGTAGCAACTCACCATAGCAAGTCATCAAAATATTTAGCTTTAGCACCTCGGATATAAGAGCATTCATATCCCAAATTTACACAAAATTCTATTTTACCATATCAAAAAACTACTTTATCATTTATACCATAGCATTTTACAATA
This sequence comes from Quercus suber, assembly GCF_002906115.3. Taxonomy (NCBI): domain Eukaryota; kingdom Viridiplantae; phylum Streptophyta; class Magnoliopsida; order Fagales; family Fagaceae; genus Quercus; species Quercus suber. The sequence continues at coordinate 737,732 of NW_027069630.1, read as the reverse complement.
CACCCAACATCCAACTTTTATTTTCCTATTCTACACATTAAAATAATATATACCGAAATCATATCTATTCTCTACAATCCCTCTCCTCTCTCTAATTTGTACCTCTCTTCTACTGAAACCAAACCACCTCCACCATCCAAAAAGGCTATAAAAAAAAAAAAAAAAAAAACCACCAATAGAAATCCAATACAAATCATGGCAACGCCCAATGCCGATCTCCCTTCCAACGCCCAACGCCGATCTTCACACTCACTTCCAACGCCAATATCAATCAAACCCACTTCCACGCAACCCATGGCAAACCCAAACAAAACCCACTTTAACGCTGATCTCTCCCATCCAACGCTGATCTCTCTATTCACGGTAACGCTTAACGCCGATCTCCCTTCCAATGCCCAACGCTGATCTCCACACTCACTTCCAATGCCAATATCAATCAAACACACTTCCATGCAACCCACGGCAAACCCACAACCCAACATCGATCTCCACACCACACCCAAGCACCGATCTCTGCGCCAAACCCCAAACGCAGATCTCCATGCCACCACACTGATCTGCAACGAGAGAGAGAAGAGAAATAATGAGTGGGTGGTGGCTTGCCATGGCTAGTGACAATGGATTAGGCCATGGTGTGGTGGCTATGGACTTTTGAGTCTGAAGAGAGGGAGTGAGTGAGGACTAAAAGGAGAGAGAATCAGAGACTGAGAGACGGAGAGAGACACCAAACAAAAAGTGGGAGACGTGGGACAAGGAATAAAATAGTATTTTTATTTTTACAATTGAGCTACAATGCAATTTTACATGTAGAATTGCACTGTACCTCAATTGCAATTTGTTTTTGCAATTATAGCATTTTAGAAGTCCGGATGAAGCCACTTTTTTTTGGGTGAAAATGGTAAAATCTAAAATGGGCTTGGGATTGGCATTTAGAATGCCTAGTGCAAATGCTCTAAGGTGTTTGGGATGCTAATATAGTTTTTTTTTTTTTTTTTTATAATGATTTATCACCTTTAATGTGAATGCTCTTAACGAAATTTTCAATTTTTTATATGGTAAATTATGATTAATATAATATTATTTTCACATAAAATTATTTTTAATATAACATTTTTTATTTACCAATCATAATACGTTGCTTCAATAATATATTATAAAGAAAAATTAAGAAATTTATACAGTTTTTAATGTAGAGTCGATTTATTTAGAGAGGAAGTGCAGACAAGGAGTAGTGGTAAGCCTGCAGGTGCTTATTTGAGGCGCCACCCCCAAGAATCAAGATATAGATGTAAGAAAGTAAATGGCACAGGGAACCAGCAGCAAGCACGTGCTGCCATATAGTAAGAGGGGATGATGCTTGCAGCTTGAGTGCAATGTGAAAGCTTCTGTTTTTTTTTTTTAAGAGAATCCATGCAGTGTGAAAGCTAGTTGCCAGTAGTCCGACCGAATATATAAAATCCCACTCCTACTATTAACATAAGATGAAGCTATTCTCTCTCTCTCTCCCTCTCTCTATATTAATTTAGTGGTGACGGTGATAATCTAGGGGATTTGTTTAGTATTATTGGTGGTTGCAACATTGTGGTGGTGTGGATTTTGTTTTCAAAAATTTTAAGATCATAACCTGAGAAAAAGTTGTGAATACATGTAAAAGTAGAGGTGGTAAAATTAAATATAACCCACGAGCTCGACATGATACGACACGAAATTAGCAAGTTATGAGTTAAGGTTTAATTGGTTAATGTCATATTCGGGTTGATATGATTGACCCGTTTAATAAACGGGTTGAGTTAGTGTCTATCACATGGAACCCATTTGACCCGTCTAACCCGTTTAACCCGTTTAATTAAATGATATTTTACCAATGTAGCCTTCAAATTCTTTATATATATAAACTTATTAGTTGTTGCGGTTTTTTTTTTTTTTTTGACATATTATGATTGATTGTTTTTAATATGGAGACACGTTTTAGTTTTTTTTGAAAGAGTTTCAACCTATAACGTTCGCTTCTGATGATAGCTCTTTATCATTAGACCAACACACCAATCAGTTTTTGATGTAAGCGAAAATTGAACCCCAGATCTTTTATACAACTATCAGAGACTTTACCAGTTGAGCTAACTAAAACCCACAGACGTATTTTAGTTTTAAATGATTAACTGTGATACAGCTACTCATTAGTTCTAAATTTTATATTAAAAATATTTATTTGTTTGGCTTTTCATAATTCATATAAATTTGGTTAATAATAATTTTTTTTTTCATTTTGATAAAATTTAATAAATAGGCCGGTACGACCTATTTAATAAATGGATCGTGTTAGGGTTGAGGAATCTTGACCCGTTTAATAAACATATTGGGTTAGTATTGATCTATAGTCGAATACTTATAAGTCGATATGACACAAATCCAACACACAAATAGGAATTACCACCCTTATGTAAAAGTGATAAACAGTTAATCATAGTTTGATATGTAGGATAATTTAATAAAAAATTGTAGCATTTTATGTAGTACTATAATTACTTGTATGTGTTTTGTGTTATGAGTTCAATGGGTGTAAAATATATATATATATATATATTAAAATATTTTTGGTAGTTAAAAATAGATAATTGTTGCAAAATCGGCTAAAAATAATTTACATTTTTTTTTTTTAAATACAAGATAGATTCTACTATAATCTAATCTAAGTGTATATGTGTGTGAAGTTCTTTCTTGGAGACTTAAATCCTAACTCTTGTCCCTTATACCCTACAAGCACTTATATTTATAGAATAATTAACCCACCATAAATATGAGATAGTAATTTACATTTAGAATATAGGTAAAAAAAAGAAATAAATGAAGAAATAAATAAATAAATAGAGAAGAATGATTAAGCAAAGTAATCATTGAATGCATGATAAAGTTGGTGTGCATTCAATGTAACCTTCAGCCCAATCAACATTCAACACTATTGTACTTTCAAAACTGTCGTGATTAAGATACAAAGTTTGCAGTTCTGCTGTGAGATGTGGCTCCTTGAACTACTTGAAAAGACATAGATTGGGCAATAGATTTCGGATCTTTTTGTGGCTTCATTATTAGTTGTAGGTGCTTTTTCTTTGGTTCATAAATCATAACGTGTGGGTCCCATTTACACATTGAGTTTTTTTTTTTTTTTTTTTTTTTTTTTTTTTTTTTTTTATAAAACCTAGATTATCATGTACATCGGAGGCCCTACCTGGCTCCCCCTCTACAGTTGGGCAGTGAAAGCCGTCGTGCCACTCTCCCGACACTATGAGGAAGTCTTGGTTCAACCCTTTATTAGAATCAGGAAGACACTGGATAAGACGAACCCTATCGTCCCTTGTCTTCATATAATATGTCTTACTCCTCAGGTGATGAAGGTTATAACACCAGTTCACATCATGGTGAGTCAGTCTCAGCCCCATTTTCTCATTCAGGGTATCTACACACCCTAGTATCCTAAACACATACACAGCACACTGAGTGGGAGCCAGGCGGAAATGCCTAAGGTAATTGAGGGTCACCGGCCTCATAGGGATTCTCATCCCTCCTTCTACAAAAGCAACTATTGGAATTACGACCTCACCCTCTCTCCTTCTAAGGTACCACTCTCCTTCTTCACAGTACTTCAAATTTACATTATTGGGTATCCCATACTTAGCCATGAATTGGTTCATCATCTCGTCGGACTCGACCAACTTCTTAAACTTACCCATTCCCCAAAAAGACAACTACAAGCTCTAAAAAAGAAAAGGAAAAGTGAAATCAGGGAAATTTGGGGTCGCTAGACAAAGAAAACTTACAGAGGTATGACGATACTCTTCAGAACAGCGTGCCAGTCGAGTCAAGTTCAAACTATGTGCATCAACGATGATAATCGTGAAAATGATGGAACCAAGCAAGTCAAACAGGTATTTATACTCTCCCTTAATTTCTCCAAAAGAAACCGCTTGCTCATAAAGGCGGGAGATCATGCCATTAAAAGTGGGAAACGTGGTGCCGCCATACTTTAATGAGGGCACTCAGTCAGTCTCGAAATGCTAAAAACGCGCATCGGGCAGTCATGAAGCCGCCAGCATCAGTATAAACTGAAGTAAGGCCATTCGTCCAGTGAGTCCGCATGTATCAAAACCCTCCTCCCCGTTCGAGAGAACGTGCAGCAGAGTTTTGAGGGGCTATTGTGGGGCCCATGGGCCTGATAACCTCGGCCCATCATATAGCAAGCCCAAGGCCCATGCCGAGGAGTGCAAGCTATTTCTGAGGAGAAGGGGGGGGAGAAAGAAGAAGGCCTCCTCGGCCACAGGCCGAGGAGCATTCTCCCGTTTGTAAGAAAACACTTAGCCATTTTTTGAGATAAGTTTAGCCATGGTGATCAACGGCCAGCGCCTAAGCCTTTCAGCCCACTCTCTATAAATTTATTGTTTGGGCTTGTTGGGCTGAACCCCAACACTCAGTTTAAATTGAATTGAGACCTTACAATATATATTAAAATATTTTTGGTAATTAAAAATAGATAATTGTTGCAAAATCGGCTAAAAATAATTTGCATTTTTTTTTTTTTAAATACAAGATAGATTCTACTATAATCTAATCTAAGTGTATATGTGTGTAAAGTTTTTTCTTGGAGACTTAAACCCTAACTCTTGCCCCTTATATCCTACAAGCACTTATACTTATAGGGTGATTAACCCACCAAAAATATGAGATAATAATTTACATTTAGAATATGGGTGAAAAAAAAGAAATAAATGAAGAAATAAATAAATAAATAAAGAAGAATGATTAAGCAAAGTAATCATTGAATGCATGATAAAGTTGGTGGGCATTCAATGTAACCTTCAGCCCCATCAACATTCAACACTATTGTACTTTTAAAAATGTTGTGATTAAGATACAAAGTTTGCAGTTCTGCTGTGAGATGTGGCTCCTTGAACTACTTGAAAAGACATAGATTGGGCAATAGATTTCGGATCTTTTTGTGGCTTCATTATTAGTTGTAGGTGCTTTTTCTTTGGTTCATAAATCATAACGTGTGAGGTCCCATTTACACATTGAGATTTTTTTTTTTTTTTTTTTTTTTGTCGGTGAAACCCTTCAAGCTTCTCATATAACTTTTTTTTATATTAAATTTAAAATAATATATATCAAATTTTATTCAAATTGAATTTTATTTACTATTCGATTAATAAATTTATATTTTATATACAATTTTAGATTACAAAAACTTAAAATTTTAATATTTTTTTTTATAAAATAGCAATTGATCTTTGATCTTCTTGAAATTTTGCAAGCGTGAATGATATAATAAGAACATTCAATCCAACGGTTATATTTTTAAAATTTCCATTCAATATAAAGATATATAAAAAGTTTGAAGAGTTTATTTTCAAACTAGTTTGAAAAGAAATTTTGTTCGCTAAAGTTAATTATCATATAACAAAGAACTACAATAAAAATAAAAATAAAAATCTTTACACAACTATTTCAAGCCATAGAAGTAAACATTTCTTGAAGGGTAAAAAAAAAAAATAGCAACAAGAATCATAAATCAACGAACAAAAAAGAATACGCCTAAGAGCTTTTACATCAGTCTCCTTAGATTTTTAGCTAAACTAATCCAAAAAACTCTATTTTCTTTTTTTCTTTTTTCTTTTTTATAGTTTAGCTATCTATGTTTTTAATGCACACACATTAAACTCAATACTCTATTTTTTACTTCATTTAAATAATTATTTTTTCTCTCTCCTCTTAGCGATATAGCCACCACTGTATGCCACCACCAAAGACAACACCACCATCAACCCAAGGTTAAACCCGAGCACAACTACCACCATTGCAAAGACAACCACCGCCACCATCACCACCAAAGACAACACAACCACTCCAAATTAGACAACTAGATCGATCCATCATGGCACAGCACCACCACTACCAAAACAAAATAAAAAAACCCAAGATCAAACCACCAGGGCATCACACCACCTTCATCATAAACACCATGCCAAAAACTATAATATAAAAAAAAAATTAAATGAGAAATATCAAAGAACATTGTGAAACAAATGGATTGAAGTCAAATCTTGACAGAGCTCTAGATACAATGAAGGTCCAACTCACCAGAGAACTAGATCGATTCACCAAATCTAGCAACGATCTGACTCACCAGAGCAGCAGTAAATTTTCTCCACTTCTCACCAGTACACACACACACACACACACACACACACACACACAGAGTTGAAGTAGCAAAATTATTTAAAAAAATAAAATTTTGACTTTGGCGAGGAAAGTCCATGGCCACAAGTAGCGTATCACTGTGAAATAGGTATACTAATGTGAATGCCCTAAGCCATTAAGTGTGAGTTTGGATAGCGGCAAGTTACAGGTTTTGCGCATCTACGTTTTTTCCCTGGGTCCTATGCATGGTTCACAGAACTTGTAAGTACGGAATTTGGCAAAATCAACTTTAAAACTGGGTCTCACAGCACTATTTACACATTTAAAAATTATTTTACTATAATGTTTTCAAGAATAAGTTTTCAGTTTTCAGCAATAGGCAGTATTCAAACAAACTCTAAATGTAAGCTAGGTTAATCAAATTCTTATAATGCACAGTGTGATGATAGTGTCTTCAAGGCCTCCTACTATTAAAATTTGTGTACTTTAATACGCGTTAAAATTTCCAATTCAAGAACCTAGGTACTGTGTTGAAAAGCATCTTACTATTCTAGACCGGAAGATATATATATATATATATTTTTTAATAGCAAATTTGTCCAACTTTAGAAGAAAATTTTGTTGTTACCAAAATCCCAAAAGTAATATATATTTTAATAACAGATCAAACTATTGCAAAGCTGACCATTTTCCAACCAAAAAATTCTTCTTTGAACTTGGTTTGCAATATTATCACGGCATTGATATAATTCCCCAGGTACAAAACGTTGTCCATCTTCTTCATTTATTTTATTAATTTTGCTATTTTCAAGTTCAATTGCCACCACCGTCAATTTTGTGCATCCAGTTTTCAATCATAGAAAATTTCTTCATCCAGAGAAGACCCCTTCCTTCGCAACTTGCATTGCATGTTTCATCTAATAAGAAATTGGGTGGCTGAATTTAGTCACAACTTTTTTGGCTGATTATGAAGCCGTCACTAATGTTCATTGAATCTAAGAGATGCAAAAACAAAGCCAAATAGCCCTAACAAAAGCCTTCCCATTTGCAACTAAAATTTCTTAATTAGTTCTTTCAGAGGTCAGTTTCCAAATAATAGAATAATAGAATCATTATGATTCTATGATTTGGATTAACCACCGACATCCAAGGAAAAATAAAGTAAAAGAAAGAAATACGTTTGCACAAAGACACAGATATAGGATTAAGAGAGCTTAGCTAAGTATTTGGCTAAATGCTAGTTTTAGAAGCCTATACTAATGCTCTTAGATCAACACATTTGTTAGCATGGTGACTCTCCTATTTAAATCATCTTATCATTTTCTGTTTAGGAAGAAAAAAAAAAAGGGAAATTGCTTATTTGCTCATTGTATTCACTCCATTTGTTTCGAAGTAAAATATTTTATTTGTAAAAAATTTTATATGTAAAACATTTCCAATAAAATATTTCCAGGTGCTTGGTATGATATGTAAAAAATTTTAAACACAAACAACCAAAATCCGCCGCTTAGCTACAATGCCAAAGGTTCGATGTCCGAACCACCATTCTGGCTATAGGACCAATGACTCCGATGATTGGGTCACTGAAATTGCCATCTCTTGCAACTTGATAGCTAGTACTAGCAGTTGAAGCGGTGGTTTCGGCGATCGTACCAACAACTTAGCTACTGTGTGTTTTTATAAAATGTTTTACTAAAATTTTAAAGACAAAACTTTTAACAATTTTTTACAAAATATTTTAGAATTAACAGGAAATATTTTATAAATTTGACCACATTTTATATGCAAAAAAAAAAAAAAAAAAAACATGAAAATAGGAAAATATTCTACAAAAATATTTTAGTTCAAAACAAACTGAGGGTATTAACATCAGTTGATACTTTTTTTTGTTGTTGTTACTCATAGAGTCTATCCCAAATCCTTAAATCACATTGATGTAGTGTCCTTCACTTTCTACCCTAAGGGGCTTAGGTTTATCCTACATTTTTCACTTTGAAATTAAGAGATCCAAATCCATATTTACAACTTACAAGCATTATATTGTACATCCTTTCCATATGAGTGAGGCTTAGGTCCAGTGCAATGGACTTGTTGAGATGGTAACAGGTGTCCAAAAGTGGACACGTGTAATTATCTCAATGGTTCCAGTGCCTAGATAACATATATATAGTTCAAAATAATGATAATGAACAAAATAATGGATAACTATGGCGGTGTAACCGGCCAACTTGATTAATTCAAAATAAACTGTAACTTACAACACAACGATCGGCCAAACTTGGCTCTGATACCAAAAGGGGGGAAAGTTACAGACTAAGATGGGTTCTGGCCATCTGGGTGCGGAAATATAAAAGGTACAGGTTACAACTGTAAACTGTGATACAAAATGGGAAAGCCATCTGATTACAACTTGTAATGAGAGGGAGAGATACTGAACTAGACCTAAGCTGAGGTGTAGTTGGACCTTGCACTGAAGGGAGGTACTTTCTCTCAAAAATGGACCTGCTTTAGATTGGAGATGAGGCTACCTTATATAGAGGAAGGGAGCATCGGATCCTGCTGAAGACTGCTGGAAATCCGGAGGGTAAAATGCTTTAACTCGGGTGAAAAATCATTTCAGCCGAAAGCAAACAGTAAATCCGTGATTTCTGTCTGGGTACTGTAGAGTGAACAGTAACGGTCACTGTACATGAACAGTGCTTTGTCTCCTTGCTTTTTAGGATCACTGTTCAACTTTTACTGTTTTGTGAATAGTAATTTGTCCGGGTACTGTTCTTGTGCAAAATCTTGCATAGTAGCCGGGTTTTGAGGACTTGATCCAAATAGTGGCTAGTGCTATTTGGAGAATCTAATCTTCATCCAGGTTGTAACCATCATAAGGATCTTGAGAATCCTGGAATGGATCAAATGGATACTTGTTGACTGAAGCTGCAGAAGAGGTAGGAGAGTCCTTCTCTTGTGATTCTAACTTTTCTGCATGGCTCTGGATCTGCTGGGCAAGGTCTTTTAATTCTTTGCTAGATTTTCCGGAGATTCGGACGGAGTCTAGACTTGACTGAGACCTTGTATAATAGGGGATGGCTTTCTGAACTGGGAGAGGGAAGTCTTTATATAATTTTCGGATGACTTCATTGAATCTGAAGCTATCCCACAATTTCACTGAGAATTCCTTGTCAAATAGTTGGAGTTGAGTGCATAATTCTACATACTTATCCAGTGGATTCTGTACATGACTGTCATGTGCAAAATTGCCGGAAACTGGGAACCATGTGCTGAGACTTTGAATTGGGAGCTGAAATACCTGAGGGCATCCTGTAAAGGTTCTGGAAAAATTTGGGGAATTGCACCAAACATCTCCCACCACTTTAGGAACCATGAAGGTATCGGGCCCTTGAAACTTTTATCAAACATTATAAATCAGGAATGATCGAAGTCCTAATTTTGGTAGAAGAGGATTTTCTCAAAGGCATCCATGTAGTCATAGTAACTGTACTAGAGTTCTGTGAGATCTTTGGTGTCTGTGAGAGTTTTGAGGAGGGAGGGATGTTGTCCCCACTCAGAACAGCTGACAAAACCTCTGATGATGAATTTGTGGTAGAGAACCTGTGAAGGGTCTCTTTTGTTCATGATGTTTTCTATTTGAGCAGACTTTTCTTGAAAAAGGATGCTCTTGTAGAATCTGATGTTCTTCCCTGGGCTTTTTGGAAGGAAGTGCCAACCGTTGGGTAAAATTTTCATGGCCAGAGCTAAGGGATCTGTTATATGGACCAAATGTGGTTCAATATAAGAGATATGCTGGACAAATGGTTTTTTGACATAACAAGAGTTGGATTGCCTGGTTTGGTAGGAAGGCTTTTGGGGTACAATGCAGCCAAAAGGGTCTTCAACAGTGTATGGGGTAATTTGCTTAGGGGGGGGGGAGGCTAAGGCCGAGCTATAACTGGGATGGCCTTGGGACGGTCTTTGGTAGTTAGGTTTTGGGATGGTAGAGACAACATATCTGTTGGCTATAGAAGAGGCAGAGATTAGAACTAACTGATGACCAGGAGGGTTCTTTGCCTGACTGGTGCTTGAGGTAGTTTGCTGTCTAGGAAGTTTTGGGGGTTGGGGTTGTACGGGCTTTTTCCCTGACATCTTGGTTTGGACACTGCAAAAATTCACGAGTTAGGAAGTCAGGGATACTGTTTTGAGTTCCTTCTATGAATTCAATGTCAAAATCAAAAACTGATAAGATGGCTTGCCATCGTGCAAAAATCTGTTTTGATGCAATGTTTTGGACGTCTTTTTCTAAAACATGTTTTGCAGATTTGCAATCAATTCTTATTAAAAACTTTTGATTCAAAAGATCACTTTGAAATTTTGAAATGCATAGTACTATAGATAGAATTTCTTTTTTAATAGTACTATAATTAAGCTGTGTGGGAGTCCAAATTCCTGAATGGAAACAGACAATCTGTTCAGGGGAAGTGGGACTAGCATACTGAAGGAGAATGCCACCGTAACCAATGTTAGAGGCGTCAGTCTGAACAATCTTGAAGGAATTTTCTGATGGGATTCCTAGACAAGGGAGAGACTTGACGTATCTCTTGGTTGCTTGGACAATGGCAGTATGATTTGGGGTCCAAGGAGGAGGATTAGCACGAAGTCTATCAAAAAGAGGTTTGCACTATTGCCTGAGATTTTGATAGAAATCTGCTATGTAATTGAGAGATCCTAGAAATCTTTGAAGCTGGGTTTTTTCTAGGATTTCATCAGGAAACTTGTCTGCAAACTGAATGGCTCTATCAATGGGTTTGATGACGCCATGGTGGATATCAAAACCTAAGAACCTAACTTTAGTTTGGAACAGTTTGATTTTTGGAGCTGAAACAACAAGACCGTTGAGCTTGATTGTGTGGAGAAATGCTCTTAGGTGCTTTCTATGTTGGTCCAGGGATTCCGAGAAGATGAGTACATCATCAATGTACACAATGATATGGCTGGAGAATGGATTGAATATCTCATTCATGATGTTCTGGAATTCAGAAGGTGCATTTTTGAGACCAAAGGGCATTACATTCCATTCATAATGGCCAAAGGGTGTGGTGAAAGCTGTCTTATACCTATCAAACTCTGTGATTTGTATCTGCCAAAAACCACTCTTCATGTCAAATTTGCTGAATATCACAGCTTTGCTAAGCCTGTTAACTAAGTCTCTTTTGTTAGGGATTGGGTACCTTATCCATTCTAGGACTTTGTTAAGGGGCTTGTAGTTGATGACTAACCTAGGAACACCTCTCTCAATCTCAGCATTTTTTTGGACATAAAAGGCTGAACAAGACCATGGGGACTTAGATCGTCTGATGATTCCTTTTATGAGGAGATCCTCAATTTCGGCTCTATAGGTATCCATGAGTTCTTGGTTCATTTGGATAGGTCGAGCTTTGGTTGGGATGTCCTTTTCTTGGAAATCTTTGACATAAGGGAGAGCAACTTCATGTCGCTTCCTATCCCAGAAGGCTGTTGGAAGGTCAGAACAGACTTCCATTCTTAGTTTTTCTTCAAACTTCCTGATCTCATCTTGGGTATCTTTGCAAGCTAGTTCTTTTTCAACCCTCTTGTATTTTAGATCATCTTGAAGGTGACTAAGATGGTGAGTTTTGGCTTTGATAAGGTTAATGGTCTTAGATATAGCAGCTTCCTGAAGAGTACTAATATCTCTGGGTTCAAGGCTTCTAAGAAACTTAAACTTAACCGGTTGGCCAAAAGGATGGGTAGTGATTCCTTCACTATCAGTGGTGAAAGGGTACAACAGACACATAAAGGGATTTCCTAATATCACTCTATCTGTCATGTTTTTGACAAGGACAAATGTGGTTTTGAAGCATGCATTGTCCTGGCACACATGGGCTTTAGGTATTTTGAATTCAATCTGCATTTTATCACCACTTGCAGAAGTTAACCTTTCTCTGGTCTTTCTGAAGTACTTGGTGGGAATGATTCCTCCCTGAATGCAGTTGAGATCAGCACCTGAATCCATCAAGGCGATGGTCTCGAATTCAAAATCTTTGCTTATGACAATCCTGACTTTGGAGTGCCATTTTTGGAAGTTAATCCTACTGATGGTTACCAAGAACTTGTCATTGGATGGGACAGGGTCTTGATCTGGAACCATATCTGCAGTTGGGTTAACTGTTTCTTCTTCATCATCATCAGAAGGGTTCTGATATGAGGTTCCTTCCTTATTGCCTTAATGAGAAGTATTTTCCAGATTCTTTAATCTTTGATCAAGGAAATTGTGATCAACCCTAAGGATGGTTAGTTCTTGCTTCAGGGTTCTAACCTCGGACTTGGTTTCCTTGATTTCCTTTTGAAGGTCGTTGACTGTAGCTTCCTTCTTGGATTTGGTAAATCTTTTGTAGATTTGTTCCAAATCAACTTTGGGTTCTCGAAGCTTAGTTTCAAGTGTATTGGTTTCCTTAACTAAGGTTCTCTTAAACTTTGTAAGCTTTTGAGCTTTGGTGACTAGGTCTTCGATCTGTTCTAAGAGATCTAAAAGGAGCTCTTCTTGCTTAGAGAGAACATTGATAGTTTTGTTCCTGCAACAACTATCCATGCAAGCTATGGGTTCATCTGAGCTACTAGAGGTGCTAGAAGAAACTCTAGAGGAATCAGAGGATGACTGGTAGATCTGACGAACCTCACTGCTAGAAGTCTCACTATCTGAGTGGTTGAGTTCTAGGAGCTTAAAAATTTCATCTTTTCCTGCTTAGTCACTAACGAGGGTATTGATAAGGGTTTTGGCCTTAGCTTTACACTCTTTTCTGAAATGACCTTTCTTTCCACAGTTGAAGCATTTTCCTGATGCTTTGGGTATGAACTTTCCTGTGGATTTGGATTTACCTTTCTTATAGAAATCATCTTTGCTGTATTTTTGCTTTCTATAATACTTGGATTTGGTTTTCTTCCTATGAAAATGTTCAGAGGTTTCCTTGCCTCTGTATTTGGACTTTCTTTTTGGAAGGATGGAAGGTAAGCCATACTGTGTACAAAAGTCTCCTACTTCGTACTTGGCTTTTCCTTTGCTGACTTTGAACTGGTTTTCTAGGGGTTCTATCTCCTTTTCGTTGTCTGAGGAGGTTCTGCTAGAACTGCTAGAGGTTGTGTGGACGTCTAAAGCAACTAATCTGTTGGTTTCAAGACGGGGATCAACACTGGTTGAAGTGCTAACTGGTGAAGGGGTGACTAGTTCCTTCTTCACTAGTTATTCAAGCTTTTGGTTGACTATTTCTAAGGCTGTTTTATCCTTAGATCTAAGGCTGGGCTGCTTAGTTGTGGGGAGCTTGACTAGAGGCTTCTCTAAGGCTTTGATAGATTTGCTAGGGTTTCCTGGCTGGGGAATAACCTTGCTGTCAACCTTGTCTTTTATCCCATCAAGAGTTGCACTGGACCCAAACCTTACCCTTTCCATATTATACAATTACTTTTCATTTATCAAAAGTAGTATCTATTAAGAAGATGCTCTCATAGACTAGTCACGAGTAGCGAACTCTCCTTCTTAATGGAGAATTCAACAAGTAAAAGTAAAACTCCTAATACCCTCTCAAACTAGTACAAGCAATGTTGTCAAAATTGAGATTCTCCATAGGATTGTGGGAGGTAGGTGGGATCGTAAGATCAGATCATGGATCGGAAGATCCTACATTATTTAAGAAAAAAACAAAAAATACACTTTGGTACGTTAAATAATCACATAAATTATATATTCATTCATAAAAAACCAGAAATTTGCATCCATTTGATGTAATTACCATATATCACTATTGTAGGGATAAAGGCCCAAAATCATATATTAGGCCTTGGGCTCGATCTGAGAACATAGGATGGTTCGAGAAGGGACAAATAATCCTGGGGGACTCCAATTTGAAAGTTTCATAGGTCAAGAACAAATGGAAGGTGATCCGAGGAGTAGCGCCTCCTCAGATGTGATGAACGCGACCCAGATCAGCATCCCTATGATCAAGGTGATCTTTTGAGAAGCTCCAGCAATAAAGATGGACATCATACGCCTACAAAGAACGATGGGAATTTAGGAATATCTGAAGAAAAGCTGTCACCATTGCATTAAATGCACTACAACTACTTTTCTGGCCACATTTATATAGAGAAGACTCCTGAATAGTGTCACGTTGATCACGCAACTCACAGAGAACTAGAAAGGATGTCTGATGAGATGGGTACTCAAGTAGTGGGTTGGATGATTGACAAGTGGAGGGCTAGGAACACCAGGAAGGAGGTATATAACGTGAAAAATCCTTAAAAGTAGGGGGGTCAGAAAAAATAGAGAAAGAGCATTGTAGCAACGAAAATTACACTTGTAATCAGTTTCATTGATCTATACAAACATTTGCCTCCTTGGAAATACGTTCACCCAATCTTACATACTTTGTTCTTGCATAATTGTCTTTCAAACACTTCCTAGCCATTGTTAGATTCACTAGGGCCTAGTTCTTGGACTCACTCTCTGCAAATTTATTGTGTTGGGCTCATTAACCCACAATCCAACACATATTGGGCTTAGGTTGCAAACCGTGCCCATACAATTGGCGTTGTCTGTGGGAAGAACTTGTGTAATAGTGAATACAATGGTCAGCTATGGTAGGGTCAGGTCCACACGAAGCAGAATCTCTAGGATCCAATCAAGACGATCCTCTTGTCAACCTTGAACGGAGAGGTGATCACGAAGAGAGCGTGAACAACATGTATACTGACAGGAGTCAACCTCAAGAAGGAAGCCATGTCTTCCACGCAAAGAGTAACAAGGCTATGCAGCTAGAAATCAATCGACTAAAGAGGGAACTGCGCCATGCACGATGAAGGCGGACTCCCTCTAACTCTGACATTTCTTTTGATGACGAAAGGGATGTCAGTTACAGGCAAAGATCCTGAACCCCGCTCAGTGGGTCTTTCTTCTACAAAGATGAGCGCCATCACGAATGAAGGGTCAAAAGCCCGTCTCACAAGGGCGTGGGAAGCGATGCTATGAGCAGGGCCTTAGACCAAATCTCCAAGTCACACTTCACGTGCAAAATCAAGGGGGCTAGACTTCCTTGACGATTCACTCAGCCTACCTTCACCATGTACAACGGTAAAACAGACCCCGTGGAGCATGTGAGCCACTTCAACTAGAAAATGGCTGTCCATTCCAAGGACAAGACCTTGATGTGCAAGGTCTTCCCATCTAGTCTGGGACTTATTGCCATGAGATGGTTTGACGGCCTGAGGGCAGATTCCATAAGTTCCTTTAAGGAGCTCACTCAGGCGTTCTGTTCCTGCTTCGTCACTTGTAGCAGACCTCCTCGACCTTTGGCCTCCCTACTATCCTTATGCATGCAAGAGGGAAGACCCTGAAAGCATATTCAGATAGATATTGAGAGATGTTTAACAAAATAGATGGTGACGTTGATGATGTGGCCATCTGTACATTTAAGCTTAGCCTCCCAACCAAGCATGGTTTGAGGAAATCTCTGACTGGTAAACCTGTCACCAGTGTACGCCAGCTCATAGACCAGATTGATAAATACAAAAGGGTTGAGGAAGACCAACAGCAGGAGAAAGGAAAGGAGAAGGTTATCCCTCAAGAGAGGAGGGATTTCAAGTCGGACCGATACAATAACAACCAACCAAGGAGGGACTTTGTTAGACAGCTAAGATCTGCCAATCCTCAGGCGGTCAATGTTGTGTTTCGAGAGCCAGTGCATCAAGTTCTAGAGAAGATCAAGAATGAGCCATTCTTTAAATGGCCGAATAAAATGACAGAAAACCCTGAAAGACGTAACCACAACCTCTATTGCCAATACCACCAAGACCACGGACACATCGCAGAAGACTGTAAAAGTCTGTGGGATCACCTAGATCAGCTTGTCCGCAAAGGAAAATTAAAGCAACTTTTGCACCACTCAAGTGGTCAAGGGAACCAGGCAAATTCAAAATCCCAGAGAAACGAATCTTCGAGACCTCCCTTGGGAATAATAAACGTCATCTTTTCTGCTCCAAGAAGGACCGACTCTTACCCTTCATGAATGATGTCTATGGCACGACTTTCCACTGAGGACGCTAATCAAGAGCCAAAGAGGGCAAGACTGGAAATTTAGCCAGTCTTAGGCTTCTCGGATGAAGACAAAATCAGAACCATCCAACCCCACGATGATGCCTTGGCAGTGACCCTCAGGATTGGGGGATATGACGTGAAGAGGGTGATGGTGGACCAAGGCAGTGGTGCCGAGATAATGTACCCAAACCTATATAAGGGGTTAAACTTAAAATCCGAGAATTTAACACCCTACGGCTTGCCCCTAGTGAGTTTTGATGGAAAAGTCGTCATCCCGAAAGGCCAAATTAGACTACCCATGCAGACCGGCTCAGAAATAGTGGAAGTAGACTTCATCATGGTGGACGCTTATTCACCCTACACAGTCATTGTGGCCAGACCTTGGCTTTATACCCTCAGAGTTGTCTCCTTTACTTTGCATCAGAAGGTAAAATACCCATCCAGGGGCCAGGTTAGGGAGATCCTAGGAAATCTGTCGGTGGCTAGGCAATGCTTAGTAGCTTCCATCCGGCATCAACCCAAAGCCGAGTCCTTGACCCATGCCAAAGGGGGTTATAGCAATTAAAGGCTCTAGCATTGCTTGTCGGTGGGTTGGCCGAGGAGGCTAAATGTGAGGATCTAGTAAAAGTTGCTATCGGTGATGATCTGGAGAAATTCTTTCAGATTGGGGCTTAATTACCTCCCCTAGAAAATTAAGAGCTGGTAGAGTTTCTTAGAAAAAATGTGGACGTCTTTGCATGGAGTTCTTACGAAGCCCCAAGGGTGGATCCAAACTTCATTTACCATCATCTAAATGTTAGTCCATCTGCCATTCCCAAGAGGCAATCTCCTCAACGCTCGTCCAGAGACCACTCTGATGTTGTCAGAGATGAGGTGGAGAAACTAAAGCATGCGGGAGCTATCAAGGAGGTGTTCTACCTTGAATGGTTGGCCAATACCGTGGTGGTGAAGAAGAAGAGTGGAAAATGGCAAGTGTGTGTAGACTTCACGAATTTGAATAGGGCTTGCCCAAAGGATCCTTTCCCTATGCCCAAAATAGACCAACTGGTGGACGTAACCATAGGCCATCCCCAGATGAGCTTCCTAGACGCCTTTCAAGATACCACCAAATACCACTGGTCCCGGATGATCAGGAAAAGACAGCTTTTGTCACCCTCACAGGAAATTATCACTACAAAGTAATTCCGTTCGATCTAAAGAATGCGGGGTCCACCTACCAAAGGATGATGACCAGGATGTTTGAACTGCAGTTGAGTAAGAGCATTGAGGTCTATATAGACGCATGGTGGTAAAAAGTAAGGTGGTGTCCAAGCACTTAAGGGACGTCAATAGCATCTTTGAAGTTCTGAGGAAACATAAGTTGCGCCTCAATGCTTCCAAATATTCCTTTGGTGTAGGATCAGGCCAATTTCTGGGCTACATGGTAATCCACATGAGAATTGAAATTAATCTCGACCAGATTAAAACAATCAACAACCTACAACCACCTCGGAATCCCAAGGAGATCCAGAAACTGACCGAAATGACTGCTGCCCTGAACCGGTTTATTTCTCGGTCAGCAGATAGGTGCCAACCCTTCTTCTTGCTGATGAATAAATGGAAAGGGTTCAACTGGACCGAGGAATGCGCTTTGGCCTTCCAACAACTTAAGGATTATCTCTCTCGGCCTCCTATCATGTCCAGCCTTGAGGTTGACGAAGTCCTATTTGCCTACATTGTCGTGGCCTCTCACTCTATAAGCTTGGTCCTGATATGAGGTCACAATGGCACCCAAAAGCCAATCTATTATGTAAGCAGGTCACTACATAAGGCCAAGATCCGCTATCTACCTCTAGAGAAAACCATTCTAGCAATGGTACACACCACACGCAAACTCCCCCATTACTTTCAAGCATACATGGTTATTGTCTTAACTCAACTTCCGCTCAGAACTCTGCTCCGGAGCACTAATTATACGGCGAAGATTGCCAAATAGGCCACCATACTGGGGGCTTTTGACATCAAGTACATGCCTCGTACTTCCGTCAAGGGCCAAGTCCTAGCGGATCTAGTGGTCGAGTTTGCGGAATCCCCTTTGGAAAAAGAAACGAAAGCACAACACATAGATGGAAAATCAGTTGGCAAGATCTCCCAACAAGGCCCCTTATCCTGGGTAGTGCACGTTGACAGAGCAGCAAATCAGAAAGGTTCTGGAGTGGGGCTAGTACTAGTATCCCCCAAAAGGATCACCATCAAGAAGTCTCTTAAATTAGGATTCTCGGCCACCAACAACGAAGCTAAATATGAAGCTTTGCTAATGGGAATGGCCATGGTTCAAAAAATGGGCGGAAAGGCAATATAGATATTCTCGGACTCCAGATTGGTCGTCGGCCAAGTGAAAGGGGAGTTTGAAGTATGCACGGGTATTTGAGCTAGGTTAGACACTTACAGTCAGGTTTCAAATCCTTCAACCTGTTGCATATTCCTAGGAGTGGAAATGCCCACACTAGGAATGGCAACGGGTAGGGTCCGGGCCGGGTTTTTTCATACCCGGACCCGACCCGCGGGCCAAGACCCGTGGCTCAAACCCGGCCCGTTTACTAAGCGAGTTTTTTTCCCGAGGCCCGGACCCGGCCCCACCGAGCCCCGCGGGTCCCGCGGGCCCCATTAAGAGATTGGACCCAATTCGTGGCCCAAAAAAAAAAAAAAAAAAGAATTAAAGCGTTTCCGTTTCTTTTCTTATTCTAATACATTTTCTCAGCATCCAAACAATGCACCAACAATCAAAACCTTAACCTAGTAAAAAGAAACTGAAAAAAAAAATTTAAAAAAAAATTTAAAAAAATAAAACCACGTCAAACTCATATTTAACAGCTCATTTTCTCTCTCTTTCATCACATTTTCATATCAACCAAACAAAGCACAAACATCCATCGTTATTACCTTAGAACAAGTTTTCTCATTTCTGGAACCCTAATCGTTTTCCCCAAACACTTTTTAAGCAAAAACAATTGCGAGAATAATAGACTGAGACGACGAAACGACGCCGTGGAAAGGCTCTTCGCCGTCTACAATGCTAAATGGCCTAGAGATTTCTAGAAGACTCAGAATTTCTCAGAGTTTTTGAGAGAGAGAGAGTCTTTGGAGTTTAATCTCATATTCTCAGAGACCCATATTAAAACAAAAAAATTGAAACAAACAATCAAACATCTTATATTCTCAGAGACTCATATTAAAACAAAAAAAAAAAAACTTAAAAAAAATAAAAAATTAAGAGAAGTAGAGAACAGATCGGCGTTGAGAACTTGGGCCAGGGATGAGATTGAGAGTGAGTGAGAACAGATCGGCGTTGGTGAATGCTTGGAACGGCGGTGAGAGGCTGAGATCTTGGGCGGCGCTGCTTGAGCGGCGTTGCTTGAAAGCGAGTGAGTGAGATCGAGTGAGCTGAGATTGAGAGAGAAAGAGAGAAAACAACCTGATCCTATGCACGTGATGGCCAGTGGTGACAGAGATCAGAGGTTGGGGAGAGCAGAGTGATGTGAGGAGAGTGAGAGGGAGTGAGAGTAGCCGATTGGATTGGGAGAGGAGAGTGAGGCTGCTGAAGAGTGAAAAATGAGGGATTAGGGTTAGAATATATGAATATATGTAGTTAGGGTATTTTTGTAATTTTAGTTTATTAGGTTTTTAACCGGGTTGGGTTTCGGGCCGGGTCTCAGGTCGGGTTTCGGGTTTTTTTATAAAACCCGGACCCGACCTAGACCCGTTTCGGGTTTTTTTTTTAAACCCATACCCGACCCTATTCCTAATCGGACCGGGTAAAATCTGGCCCATTAGGGTCGGGCCGGGCCAGGTATCCGCGGATCGGGCAAAAATTGCCATCCCTAACCCACACTGATTCCCTTGCCACGCTTGCAACCTCCTTGGCACAGAACTTACCTAGAGTCATCCTCGTAGAAGACATGTGCAAGCCCACAGTGATGAGTAGAGAAGTGATTCATGTCCACCAGGTTAGGATGGGGCCTAGCTGGATGGACCCCTTGGTACTATTCTTAAAGGAGGACATCCTACCCGAGGAGAAATTAGAAGCAGACAAAGCGCATAGAAAGGCTCCTCGGTTCTGGCTATTCGAGGACCAAAAATTGTATAAGCGCTCATTTTTTGGACCATATCTATTATGTGTACACCCCGAGGCAACAGAACTACTCTTTGAGGAGTTACATGAAGGGATTTACAGAAGCCACACCGAAGGCCGATCTCTAGTGAACAGAGCCATCACTCAGGGCTATTGGTGGCCAAATATACAAAGGGAAGCACAAGAGTATGTGAAAAAGTGTGACCAGTGCCAAAGGTTCGCACCAAATATACATTAACCGGGGGGAGTCCTAAATCCGCTATCCAACCCTTGGCCCTTCGCTCAATGGGGCTTGAACATTGTGGGCCCTTTCCCAAAGGTAGCATGAAACAAAGAGGTACTTGCTAGTTGACACAGACAACTTCACTAAATGGGTTGAAGTCGAGCCTCTAGCAAACATCAAGGATGTAGATGCCAAGAAGTTTGTATGGAAGAATATTGTCACACGATTTGGAGTCCCTCGCACCCTCATATCAAACAACGGCCTTCAATTCGATAGCAAATCCTTCAGAAGGTACTGCTGTGATTTGGGAATCACAAATAGATATTCTATCCCAAAGGGAAATGGGCAAGGGGAGGCTGTTAATAAGGTCATTGTAAGCGGACTCAAGAAGAGGTTGGACGACACGAAGGGAAAGTGGGTGGATGAACTGCCACACGTCCTGTGGACGTACCGAACCATACCTCGCAGGTCGACGAGGGAGACTCATTTCTCAATGACATTTGGGGCCGAAGCTGTTATCCTTTTGGAAACTAGTTTCCCAACGTTAAGGACCAGCTCCTTGAATCTGACCACTGACAATGAATTGCTGGAAAGGAGTTTGGACTTGATTGAAGAAAGAAAGGAAAATGCAATGGTTCAATTGGCATACTACCAACACAAACTCAAGCAGGGTTATGATGCCAATGTGAACCTGAGACCATTAACACTTGGTGATCTGGTGTTGAGAAAGGTTCTGGGTACTACAAAGAATCGAGCATAGGGAAAGTTAGGACCCAATTGAGAAGGACCATATCGTATCACCTCGGTGGCTGGTATAGGAGTGTATTTTTTGGAAGATTTGGATGGACGTGTAATACCACGCCTGTAGAATGTAAACAACTTGAAAATGTATTATTATTAATGAAAGTTTCTTTTGTCAATATGGTCATTTATTAAAGGCATTATGTTTCTCATTATTCAAACTCTTATAAGTGTTTAAACTAAAACCTAATCATGCCTGATATTCTTGGACCAGATGATGTGGGAAAGTTAACACACAATGATAACTTTTGTAAGTGTTCAAACTAAAACCCAATCATGCATGATGTCCTTGGACTAGATGATGTGGGAAAGTTAACACACAATGACAACTTTTATAAGTGTTCAAACTAAAACCTAATCATGCCTGATGTCCTCGGACCAGATGATGTGGGAAGGTTAATACACAATGGCATCTTTTGCAAGTGTTTAAATCGAATCATAGTCATGCCTGAAGTCCTTGAACCAAATGCTATAAGGAGGTAAAAACACAACGGCATTCCTTACAAGTGTTAAACAGATCCCGAGTAATGTCAGGTCTCTCGTACCATATACTTGGGTGAAATTTGCCCTCAAATGACATCTGTTATAAGTGTTAAGTTAGCATGTTAAATGAAATCCTCGGGCCGAATGCCAAGTGTAAATTAGCAATCTATGACATTTGTCAGTATTTCACTAAATGTTGAAACAAATTCTAGGTTATAACCAGCCTCTCGAATTTCTAACTCTGTGTAAGTTAGTCTTTAATTGTTTAGCCCAATTCATGGTACAACTATATGTTAGACCTTCTCTTTACTGGCACTTAATGAAATTATTCAAAGCGTTAGCGGTTCAAAGCAATCGTGATAAATTCTAAAGCATACTAAGGGTCCGTTTGTTTTGGTGGTAAATGATTTCCGGAAATCATTTACCACCTGACCCCAGTGTTTGGTAGAGGAGGAAAATTTTAATTTCCGAAAAATTACTTTCAGTTTGACCATTTTTACGCCTTTGACCCGGAAATGATTTTATGCTCTTATTTTACCTTCAAATCATTTCCGAAAATCGCACATCACGCACAAAAAAGAGAAACAACCGAGAGAGCCAGAGAATTTGAGAGAGAACGATCGAACCCAAGCAACGAGCAACCCATCGACTCCAAGCAATGAGCTCCAGATCGACACCAGATCGCCTCCGAGCTCGATCGAACCCATCGCCTTCACCTCGCCTTCACCCAGACCCACGACGAACCCAGACCCACGAGCAACCCATCGCCTTCACCCAGACCCAGACGACCCACGAGCACGACGACCCTTGAGCTGCAAAAAGTTAAGGACGAAGCTCGGGTGGCCAGGGAAGCCGCTGAGGTCGCGGTGACGGCATCCATGAGAATGGTGTGGAGGATACGGAGACTCAGTTAGCAAAGGAGGTGGCTATAGTATGCAGGGATTATTACACTGAGTCTTGGGGAGTAGCAATGGATCGGGTGGGTGCTCTTGCAGATTCCGAGCTAAGGAGGGCCAAGAACATTTTCTTTCCCAAGGACATCCGAGAAATCCCAGCTAAGGACCATCCAACTAAGCAACTCTTTCCCACCTAGGCTTCCACTCCTAAAGGGGCTAGAGAGGAAGGAGGCTCGGCCTCTGGTGACGGATAAGCCTTCCAAGGACACCCTTACACTCAAGGAGGTGGTCTTTTAGGCCAAGGATGCGACAGCTAAGTCCAAAGCTAATAGTGGCCATTCCAAGGCTGCTGATTCTGAGAAGGACCCTCCTCCAGCTGAAGCTTAGATGTAAGGCGTTTTTTCTTTGTTTGTATGCTTCTTTTTTTGTAATGGCAGTTTGCCACCAGACATATTGTGTTCCCCTTTTTGTTTGTTAATGAAGAGGTTCTTCTTTTCAATCCAATTTGCTTTCACTTAGGGTCCGTTTGGTTCCCGTAAAATATTTTTCGGAAAATACATATTTTCCAGAAATGCTATTTTCCGGAAAAGGAAAATATTTTTAAGTGTTTGGTTGTTTTATGAAAATTGGTGTGGAAAATATTTTCATGTGTTTGGTTCAATTAGGAAAATGCTATTTTCGGGCAACAAAAACAACAACAGCAGCAGCAACAAATTGATTCCGGCAGCGGCGACAACAACACAACAACAACAACAACAACAACAACAATCAGTTCATCAAAAAAAAAAAACAATAAACGGCGATGGGTCTGGTTCGTGGATCGGCGATGGGTTGCTCGTGGGTCTGGGTTCGTCGTGCTCGTGGGTCGTCTGGGTCTGGGTGAAGGCGATGGGTTGCTCGTGGGTCTGGGTTCGTCGTGCTCNGACATCTAGTCAATAGGATGTAATACTAGTTTTAAGTGTCTGTTTTACGTTAATGGAATATGTTTAGTTTGGGTGGTATGGCAAATAAACAATTTTTAAGAGAATAAAGAAGTTAAACTTCTATCTTCATTTGAATGTCAGCTTGTGTGGAATAAACTTATAGGGTCCGTTTGTTTTGGTGGTAAATGATTTCCGGAAATCATTTACCACCTGATCCCAGTGTTTGGTAGAGGAGGAAAATTTTAATTTCCAAAAAATTAGTTTCAGTTTGACCATTTTTACGCCTTTGACCCGGAAATGATTTTACGCTCTTATTTTACCTTCAAATCATTTCCGGAAATCGCACATCACGCACAAAAGAGAGAAACAACCGAGAGAGCCAGAGAAGTTGAGAGAGAACGCACGAAAGAGAGCCAAGAAACTTGAAGAACTCAAGATCGACTCTAAGCAACGAGCTCCAGATCGACACCAGATCGACACCAGATCGCCTCCAAGCTCGATCGAACCCATCACCTTCACCTCGCCTTCACCCAGACCCACGACGAACCCAAACCCACGAGCAACCCATCGCCTTCACCTAGACCCAGACGACCCACGAGCACGACGAACCCAGACCCACGAGCAACCCATCGCCTTCACCCAGACCCAGACGACCCACGAGCACGACGAACCCAGACCCACGAGCAACCCATCGCCGATCCACAAACCAGACCCATCGCCGTTTGTTGTTTTTTTTTTTTTTGATGAACTGATTGTTGTTGTTGTTGTTGTTGTTGTCGCCGCCGGAATCAATTTGTTGCTGCTGCTGTTGTTGTTTTTGTTGCCGGAAAATAGTATTTTCCTAATAGACCCAAACACATGAAAATATTTTCCACAACAATTTTCATAATACAACCAAACACTTCAAAATATTTTCCTTTTTCGGAAAATAACATTTCCGGAAAATACCTATTTTCCGGAAAATATTTTACGGGAACCAAACGGACCCATAGATACAATATTCCAACAATTTTTGAGCCGACTCCTCAGCTTGTATGATCGTCACTTTCTAATAGATAAACTAAATTAGAAGTTCATTTTTGTACCTATCTTTTATCCCATTCATCTTGATGGCAACAACTTTTGAACCATCAATATTTTTCTATTCATGATTTCTGAGGCATTTTAGTGTTGTTCTATACATTTTTTTTCCTGAACGTTTACAACTAAACAAAAAGACTCATGCTCACATTTCCCCATCTAAGATTACTAAAGACATGCACTAAAAAGTAAAGAAAGTTACAGGTGGAGAAATTTTAGACCGTAATTGAAGCAGATGATGAGACAATAAAAGGTCAAATGAAAAAGTAAGAGACACGAACACACCTAGAAAAAGTAAACCAGATAAAATAATAATAAAAATTTAGTCATGGATTAGCCAGAGTACCTCATCAATACCAGTATACACAAGAATTAGTTTCTGCCTCAGGAGAAGCTACTGTCTGCTTTGGGAAGTCCAAATTGCTTTTAAACTTGACTGACTGGTGCAAACCTTTTAACCTCTTCACTATTCTGTGAATTGAGGGCAGTAGTATTCTGAGTAAGATCATCTATACAAATTCTGGCAAAGCTGTTTCTGTTCTTGGTGACTTGGACTCATAAATTGTATCAGCAT